>NC_057020.1:376816-516441 GCF_000002595.2 Chlamydomonas reinhardtii
AGGGGGAGGGGGAGGGGGAGGGGGAGGCGGCGGAGGCACCGAGGCAGGGGTGACGGCGCCGGAGGGAACGCGGGCGCAGGTGTGGTGGCAGATGGCCTGGCGAGTGCGGACCTGTCAGCGTTGGTCCCGAAATGCAATTTTGTGAGCGAAGGTGAGAGTGAGGAGTGGTGTGTACATGACAGGACAGATAGCGGCATGTGGTGAGAATGTGGATATGTGGATGCAAATGCGAGCGTCGCAGACTGGCGGGGAGTGTGTGAGTGTGGTTGATGGCGCGGCGTGTGTGGATCCAGCTGTGATGGACCAGCGGCAGTGGATAGAGTCCTTGAGGAGGCGTGGAACACGAGGAACGACACGGTGGAGCAGGGAGGAGTGTCACTGAAATGCTTAAATGCTTGCTTGCGAATGCGAGTGCAGACGGCAGCGGAGGCTGTTGTTGCTTGCAAGCAGTGAACGCGGTCAGCAGAACGCACTGAGTGCACAGTGAACAGGAGTGATGCCGAGGCTGGAGTACTTGAGGAGCGGCAGGCCTCGGCCACTTGATGTTACCATTTAACTTTAGAGGAGGCGTGGACATGCACGAAGACTGTGAAGTCCAGAACGCGTGCTTTTATTGACGTGCGTTGCGGAACTAATGCATACACAGACCAGAGCGGAATGCGGAGTGGGCTTCTCCAGGCTTGTCCCGCGGGACACGGGTGCCGGGGTGCGGCCTCCAGGCTCCAAGCCTCCAAGCACCCTGGCTCACATCTGCCCTGGCTCCTCCGGCGCGGGGGGGGGGTGCATCTTCGGGAAGCGGTCACAAGCGGAACCCTATGCAGCCCACACACGGGAAAGATTGGGCGTCTGCAAAGGTACGTTCTGGCCGCGTGGGGCTGACTACAGTCCCCGCATCCCGGGGGAGGGAGGGGTTAGGGGGACAGCCCTCTCCAAATGGGGACTTGGGGGTAATAGGGAATTGGGGGTCCCTGGATGCCGTTGGCGAGAGCGCGATTCGGGCCCTTCTCGCTAGAGGTGGCGGCCTTCCCCTGCAAAACTCAATGAAACACGAGCCCTCCCGCCCTCCCTCTTCACTCTTCAGGCTGGATGACTCGGGGGACCCCGCCCTGGTGGCCCTTACTAAGTCTACTTTTTCTTGCTATGCCAGTCAGGACACCGAAAACGGAAACGTTGCTAGCCGCTTCGGCAACCATAATTTGTACTGCGAGTTGCGGAACTCAACACCATCGCGATTGCAGGCGGCAAGGAGCCAAGGACGACTAAGCCGACCCATGTTAATTATAATATTTGAGAATGCACTGGAGCATGACAAACGCCAGATGAAATGGCCCGACGCAGAACTTGAGTTTGAAGTCGCAACACCTTTACAGTTTGAGTGGAGCGATCGCAGCCATGTGGACCTACCAGCCCGTGGTTAACGTCGGTAAGATGGTTCAAAAGCTGGCAATCGGTGATGTTGCAACGCGGGCCACGGCCGTGTCGGGGAATGGAATGCACCATTTCCGTGGAGCTCTCATGCCCAGCACTTCATTTACCATAGAAGTATACCCTTGATATGGTCGTGTGTAGAAGCCGGATGGGCTCAGGTTGGATCGTGGTCGGGGTGGGGCATCGTGCGAACCCCGACACGATTCTCGTCACGAGCGTGCCCGCAGCAGCTGCACACGGCTCAGGCCAAGCTTTCGTGTAGCCCTGCGGAGGCTTGTCAAGGGCTCGGCCGCTGCCTAAGTGGGCGGCGGCGGCGGTGGTCAAACCCGAACAGACGGCGGCTGTCGGTTGGCCCCACGAAAAGAAGAACCCCACACCACCTTTCTTCCACTCCCCCTCTCCCCCTGTCCTGCCCCCCCCCCCCCACACACACGCGCGCGCAGGCGTGCAGGTGCTGGTGCTGATGGCGCTGGGCTGGACGTTCGCCCGGTTCCGCTGGCTCCAGCAGTCGGCCTTCCTGCCGCCCATCAACTACCTCATCCTGCACCTCGCGCTGCCCGCCTTCAACATCTACCTCATGGTGTGTGTGTGTGTGTGTGTGTGTGTGTGTGTGTGTGTGTGTGTGTGTGTGTGTGTGTGTGTGTGTGTGTGTTTGTGTGCGTCTGTGTGTGTAGAGGGGAGGGGAGGGCGGACTGGGGTGTGTGCTGGCTGGGGTGTGGTGGCCGTGGGGGGGGACCTGGGGACGTGTGTGGTGATGGTGGTGGTGGCGGGGGGGAGAGGAATGCCGGAGGAGCCGGTGTCCGCCGCTGGGGCCGTGGGTGTGCCGGTGCTGAGGCGGCACCCGGAGCCCCAACACCCGGAGCCGCCTGCCCCTCCCTCCCGCGTCACGGCTCCCTGACAAGGCGGTGGAGGACCTGACATATTCGTTTGGGCTCCTGGGCACCTGACCGGTGCTGACACGGGTGGTGCCAGCCCAGCCCCCCCTCCACCCTCCACCCTCCTCCCCTCCACCCTCCTCCCCGCCCCCAGCCCCCCCTCCACCCTCCACCCTCCTCCCCGCCCCCAGCCCCCCTCCATCCTCCTCCCCGCCCCGCCCTGTCTCCGACTATGCCTTGATGGTAATGGTAGAAACGACCCCCCACACCCCACGCCCCAACACCCCACGCCCCAACACCCCATGCCCCAACACCCCACGCCCCCCAACACCCCACACGCCCCAACACCCCCCCCCACACACACACACCCCGCAGGGCATCAAGCTGGACCTGCAGGACGCGTACGCCTGGCGCTCCTTCGCCGCCTTCCTGCTGTGGGTGTCCGCCGTACAGGCCGGCACGCTGCTGTACTGCTGGCGCTGCTGCGGGGGAGACGCGGGGGAGGCGGCGGTGGTCAACATGGTGGGTGGGGGCGTGGTGCCGGAGGGGGTGGAGGAGGGGTGGAGGGGTGAAGGGGGGGAGGGGCGGAGGGGGGGGTTGCGGGAGGGGAGGGGAGGGACCAAAGACCTGGGTAACCGAAGGTTGTTGCGTGTCCGCGACCCAGAACAAGGGGCGTGAGGGGCGTGGGGTTTGGTGCAGGGGCCTGCAGGCTGCGGTGTCCAAAGGCTCACGAGGGGAAGGTGGGGGGACATGAGGGGGCCGCAGAGGCACACAAGGGGAGTGGGCCCACGAGTGGACGGCAGAGGCACACGGGGGGAGGCGGCACGGGGGCAGGGGGGCGTGGAGCCTGCGGCGCGGGCAGGCAGCACAGGCCCGTCGGGGGGCCACACGTGCAGCCGCCGCAGGGCCGGGGCGCGGGGTGGGGTCGGGGGTGGGGTGGGGCCGGGGGTGGGGTCGGGGGCCTGCCCGTGCCCCAGCCCCCGGTGCACTGCGGCCATCCAGGACCTCGTGCGGGGCGAGGGGCTCACGCGCCGGGGTCAGGAGGAGTGGGAGTGGGAGTGGCTGGTGGGCTCGTGGCCCGGGCGTGCGGCCGCGGCGCAGCGGCAGCACAGCGGCAGCAGTGGGGGCGTGTCGGGGTGGCGGGGTGGGTCCTCAAAGGGAAGGCCCGAGGGGAAGGCGCAAGGGGAACCGACATGTGGGGCTGGGGACTGTAACGGGCGCACACACCACCACCCCCCCGCCCCACGCCCGCCCCCATTCGCCTCTCCCGTTCCTTCCCCGCCCCCCCGGCCCCCCCGCCCCCAGGTCCTGCTGATGGACAACTTCGGCATTGCGGGCCTGCTCACCCTCAACGCCACACTGGGAACCAAGTGGGGCACGCTGTCCATGCTCATGGTGGGGTGGGTGGGGAGGCGGGAGGTGGAGGTGGAGGTGGAGGTGGGGGGTGGAGCTGTGGGGATGTGGGGGTATCGGGGTGGAGGTGCAGGTGGAGTATCGGGTTGGAGCCTTGGAGGTGTAGGTGGGGGTATGGGGTTGAAGGTGTGGGGTTGTGGTTGGATGTGGGAGGTTGTAGGTGGGGGGAAGCATAAGTGCGCGGTCGTGTGGCCGTATGGCAGCCGGGCGCGGACGCTGTGTTGACACCCCTGCACACACCAACTCCTTACACTCACACAGGCCATGGGTTTCTTCCTCACCATCTTCCCCTTCTCACTCACTGCCTTCGAGTGGGAGAAGTGGGCGGTGGCGCAGCACGTGCAGGTGGGGGCGCGGGGGGATAACGTTGGACCAATCCCGTAAGGAAACAGTCGCGCGGCAAGGAGAACTGCAGCTGCATAAGCGAGTCGTTGTACATCACCGTAGGTAGTCGGGCGGGCTTGGGCAGCGTAGCGGCAGGTGGAAGGAGCAGTCCAGAGCAGCTCCGAAGTCATGTCAGCAGTGCGAGCCGCGCGCGGACCCCGTCGCCCAACTAGCTGCAAGGTTATACTAACCTAATCACCTGTACGCGAACAAGGAGCGGGCGCGGGGGGAGTGTGTGTGTGTTTGTATGTGTTTGTTGATATGTGTGTGTGTGTGTACGAATGTGCAGGTTGGGCGGGCGTTTCGTGCCCGTGGTGTGCATGTGTGAGGTGGCGAGCTGCGGCTAGACGCGGTGCTGCTGCCCACCCTGCCACCTACCCCCTCCCCTCCCCCAACGTGCACCCCTACGCCTGCTTTTTACTTCGCTGCACTTCTCTGTACCAATCTTTGCACCCCCCACCTCCCACACACACCTCACCTCGCAACAGGCGGCCGCGGCGGCGGCGGCTGTGGACATCGAGGCCGCAGCCAACACCGCAGTGGCGGCGGAGCGGGCACACAACCTGCGGGAGGGGGAGGCAGGGGAGGCGGCGGCGGCGGCGGCGGCCGTTGAGGCCTCGGCGGCAGCCGCCCGTGCCGCGTCAGGGGATGGCGCAGACCCCCTGGGTGGCGGCTGGGGCGGCGGCGGAGGGGAGGGCGCGGGGTCGGCGGCGGCGCCGCCGTCCGGCGCCGGGCCGCGCCCGGTACCGCAGCTGCCGTACAAGCAGCACGGCGGCGGTATGGTACAGGACGCGTACGGCACGGAGCTGTCGTTGTACGGCATGGACCAACCCAACCGCATGCGGGAGGCGGCGGCGGCGGACCGTAGCGGCGGCGGCGGCGCCGATGGCGGCGGCGGCAGCGGCGCCGCCAGCGCTGCGCATCACCAGGCAACGGGGTCGGGGTTTGAGCTCATGCCGCTGGCGGCGCCGATGGCGGCGGCGGCGCCGCCGCCGGAGCCAAGGGCAATGTCGCCGGCTCTGCAGGATGCGCTCGCAGCCGGCGCCGGCGGCGGCGGCGGCGGCGCTGCCGTCAACAGCAGCAGCGGCGGCGCGCTGCGAATTGCGATGACTGCGGACGGTGGCGACACGGCACATGTGTCGCACTTCCCGCATGAGAACCGGTGAGTGCGCCTGAGCCCGCTGGCGCTGGCGCTGGCGCTGGTGCGGGTGTTGGTGCGGGTGTTGGTGCGGGTGTTGGTGCGGGTATTGGTGCGGGTGTTGGTGCGGGTGTTGGTGTGCTGGTGCTGTGCGGTCGTGGGTCGGGTGGTGGTGGCGGCCTGAGGCTGGGTCGGCCCGGGCCCACGGGTGGGTTGGCCAGGGCTCATGGGGGGTGGCCACGAACAGCTGCCAGCAGCCAACACGGGACAGGGAAGTGCGACGAGACGCTGCGCTTTGGTGCGCCGTGCCCACACCAGGGCCCCTGCGGCTGCCCCTTTCCTGTTCGCGCCCGCCACCCACCACCCCACCCCACCTCTCATGCAGCTACTGCTGGTGGAGCAACGAGCCCTACCAACCGCACACGCCACACACACCCCGGCTGCACGCGGAGCACACGCCCTCAGACGCCGGCTTCGCAGCCGCCGCCGCCGCCGTCGCGGCCCTGCCTGGCGGCGGCGCTGGCGGCGGCGGCGGCGGCCTGGTCCGGGGCCTGCTCGCTCGCGGCCTCAGCCTGGGCCGCAAGCGCAACGCCGGCACCGCCGGTGCCGCCGCCGCCGCCGCCGCCACCGCCGCCGCAAATGGCGGCGGCTATGTCCCGCCGCGGGCGGTTGGCGGCGACTCGGACACCCTGCTGCACCCGCTCGCGAGCCACAGCGGCGCCGTCGTGTCGCCCTTCATGGCCTCCGCCGCCCTGGGCTTCCCGACTGACACGCCGCCGGTGCCGCAGGCGGCGCCGCCGCCAGGCGCTGGCGGCGGCGGCGGCGCCGCCGCCGCCGCCTCGCTGGTGGGCCCTGGGCCGTGGGGCCGCTCGCAGCCGCCGCCGAGCGGGCTGCTGACGCCGACTGCGGCGGCGGCGGCGGCGGCGCTGTCCGAGCAGCACGGCGGCGGCGTGTTGGCGGCGGTGATCGAGCGGCTGGCGGCGGCGGGCTCGGAAGCGCTGGCGCCGGCGCTGTGGTCTGACGGCAGCGGCTCGCGTGGGGCACCGCCGGCGGCGACGGCGGCGGCGGCGGCGGTCTCGACTTCGGCGGCTGGGCGCAAGCGCGTCAGTCTCAAGGTGGGGATGTGAGCAGCAGTGGCATAGGAAGTATGTGTTTGGGTGTTGCGATGCTGCCGTGTGCAGTTCCTTTTGTCGCTGCAGCCCAGCTCAGCACCACCGCGCGACCATGACGTTTGCGCCTGTTGTGTCTGGCCGCCGCCGCCGCCGTCATTCTGTGTGTACGGCACGCCGTGCCCGTGCCGCCCCTCTCCCACTCACCCCTCAGGATCTGGAGTACGCCCTCACACACCAGCTGTCGGGCGGTACGGCGGCCCAGCTGGCTCGCGTCAGTCGCACCTACACCGCCGCCGCCGCCGCCGCCACCTCCGCCGCCGCCAGTCCAGATGCCAACGTACGCCGCATGCTGCTGGCGGCGGCGGGCGCCGGCGGCGCCGGAGGCGGCGGTAGTCGCCCAGCCACACAGACCGGCGAGGCACCTGGCGGCGGCGGCGGCGCCGCCGCCGCCAGGCAGGGCAGTCAGATGCTGTCGGATTGGTCACGTGCCGCCAGCGATGCGTACGGCATCCAACTGCCCACTTCGACTAACGCCAATGCCAGCATGGCGCCGCCGCCGTCACGGCCGCCGCCGGCGCGTTCGCGAATGGCGCCGTCAACGTTTGCCGCCGGCGGCGGCGGCGCCGCCGCCGCCGCCTACGGCCGTGTCAGCACGCCGCAAACGGCGAGTGGTGGGCAACCGGACGACGACCGGTGTGTGATGCGGAGCCTGTTTGACGGCGCGCACCTGTCGCCGGCGCCCTCGGCCCCCGCCGCCACTGGCCTACTGCCGCCGCCGTCGCAGCTGCTACAGCCACAGCCGCAGGCCACGCCGGCGGTGTTGATGTCGCGGGGCTCTGTCACCTCCACCACCAGCCCCAGCCCCAGCCCGCCAAGCAACCTGCCACACTGGGTGTCAATGCCTCAGCAGCGGCAGCCGCCGCCGCCGCCGCAACAGCAGCAGCAGCACCAACAGCAAACGCAGCCGCACACGCTCGCGCCCGCCTTCGCGCACACGGCAGTGCCTGCCGCCGCCGCCGCCGCCGCCGCCGCCGCGCAGGAGCTAATGAGCCGTCAGGCGGCGGCCGTACCGCCGCCAGCTCCTGCCGTACAGGGATCTTCCGTACTCGCATCCATGTCGGAGGCGTCCCGTACGGAATCTCTGGCGGCGCAACCGTCTGACGTGGACGTAGCTTTTACCATTGGCGGCGGCGGTGGCGGCGGCGGTGGCGGCGGCGGCGGTGGCGGCGGCGGCGGCGGCGGCGGCGGTGGCGGCGGCGGCGGCGTGCCGCCAGCCGCCGCTGAGTCCATTTTCAGCTTCGGCCGCAGCGGCGCGGCGCGTAACGCCAGCTACGCCGCCGCAGCCGACGCCGTGTTTGGTCCCATCGCCGCCGCCGCTGGCCGCGGCGACATCCGCGCCACCGACGCACACTCTGACTCGCCACGCCTCCTCACCGGCGCTCCCGCCCCGCCCCAGATTCCGGCTTCGCTCAGCCACGCCGGCGGCGGCGCGGCGGCGCCGCCGGCTGGCGCGGGTGCATCGGCGGCGGCGGCGGCGGCGGCTGAGGCGGTGTCGGGCTCGGCGGCACGGCGGCGGCGCTACGGCTCCCAGCCGCCCTCCGCCGCACAACAGCCGCTCATGCCACGCAATGGGCCTGACTCCGCGGGTCCGCCTTCGGGCGCCAACAGCATTGGTCCGGGCGGTGGCGCTGGTGGCAGCGCCGCCGCCGCCGGCGCCCGTGCCCGCTGGGGCGGCGGACGGCGCACAGGCACAGGCACAGAGGCGGGCTCCGGCCCGGCATCGGCGCTGACGTCACGAGGCCCGGGCGGCGGCGGCGGCGGCGGCGTGCGGGGCCGAGACCTCATACTGGCGCTGGCGGCGGGCCTGGCGGCGGCTGACGACGCGCGGTCACGCAAGGGCCCGTACGGCGGCGGCGGCGGCGGCGACGCCACGCCGGGCGGCGCCGCCGGTGTGAGCCGTACGGCCTCGGGTCGCAGTGCGTTGCTGTCGCGGCTGACGACTGCGGCAGCGGGCCTGGGCGCTGTCGCCGCCCTGGATGATCGCGAGCGGGATCGGGATTATTATGAGGAGTTTGTTGACGGCTGGAGCGGCGGTAACTTGGGATTGATGCGTACAGAGGCTGGCAGCGTCCTGGACGGCGGCGGCGGTGGCGGCGGCGGCGGGGCAGACAGTGCGGCAGACAAGCGGCTGGTCCGGGAGGCGACGCAGGAGGCACTGGCGCGGCACGGGGGGGTGCTGGGGGCGGCGCGGGCGTTTGTGAGTGGCCACCCGCAGCTGTGGCACATCCTGTCCATACTGGCCAAGGTGCGGTGTGTGTAGGGTGGGGTGTGTGGGGTGGGGGCAAGATGGGGAACGGGGAAGGGGAAGGGGCGGGCCAGCTGTCCCCACGTGCACGACAACCCTCAACAACCCAACCCCAACTTCCAGTCAGTACTTGTGTGTGTGTGTGTGGGGGGGGGGGGGGTAAATGCCAGCCCAAACTAACCGAACCCAATGCAAAAGAGCCAGGAGGAGAGCGTGGCCTATGCTCTGACAACGGAGGGGGAGAGGGGGGTTGGACATGTGGGCTGGGTGGCAGGGCGTCGCAGGAGCTCTGCTAGGAGCCCACAGCAAGACACTCGACAGAGCCCCATTCCGAAGAGCACCGCGGGGGGGGGGATGCATGCGGCGCTGATGTAGCCTGGCACCTCCCGTGCATTGCCATTCGCCCCGCATGCCCACATCCGCCCTGACAAAACCCAAACCCGCAACAAACCCTGAAACCCCTCCCCCCCAGAACCCCATGATCTGGACCATGTTCCTGGCGCTCGCCATCAGCGTGTCGGGCCTGCGTGTGTGGCTGGACCCGGCTTCCGCCAGCTTCCTGCCCGAGCTGGGCTGGATCGCGGGCAGCCTGGCCTGGGTGAACGGGCTGGTTGTGCCGCTCAGCATCTTCAGCAACGGCACCTGGGTGCGTGCAGAGCTACGGGGGAGGAGGAGGGGCGGGGTCGGGAGGGAAGGGAGCGGGGAGGGGGGAGGAGGCGTGGGGGAAAGGAGTGGTGGGGTGAAGGAGCGAGGGTTTAAGGAGTGGGGGAAAGGAGGAAAAGGAGTGAGGAAGCGGTGGGGGCTAGGTGTGGTGGGGTTGGAGTGGGGCGGAGTGGGCGTGTCGGGAGCCAGCCGATGTGTTGTAGGGGAACGAGAACAGTTGTACACGTGTTCGACGACACTCTCAAAGCCCACGCGTCTGTCTTTGATGTACATGCCTTGACAGCGTTGCCGCGCTTTGTTTGTTGTCTGGTGCTGGTGTGTGGTAACGGGCGCTCCGCGGCCTGCCCCCCTGCCCCCCTGGCCCCCCATGCAGATGTACGGCAAGCGGCTTGTGGCGCCGGGGGAGGGGATCAAGGTGAGGGGGCTGGGGGGGCTTATGAGCCCAGCAAAGGAGCCCCATCATCGTTACAAAGCCCGGAGAACGGGAAGTGTGCTGTGGGCCCGGTGCTGCACTGCCATCCTGCCGCACTGCTGTACTGCCGCACTGCTGTACTGCCGGGGCCCCAACTGCTGCCGTGTGGGTTGCGACGTTCTGTCGGCGGGGTTGGGACTGGGGCTACGGCGTCGGGGAGCTAGACGGCATCACAGCCCCTGTCTACCTGCGCGTGCGCGCGCACACACACACACACACACACACACACACACACACACACGCACACGACGCAGATGCTGGTGCTGCTGCTGATCAAGGTGGGGCTGCTGCCGCTGCTGATGGTGGGCTGCGCGCTGGCTGTGGGGCTGGGGCCGCAGTACACGGCCAGTCTGACGCTGCTCACGCTGTGCCCCGCGGCGGCCACCAGGTGGGAGGAGAGGGGGAGGGGAGGGGAGGGGGAGGGGGGAGGGGAGGGGAGGGGGGAGGGGAGGGGAGGGGGGAGGGGAGGGGAGGGGGGAGGGGAGGGGAGGGGAGGGGAGGGGAGGGAGGGGAGGGGAGGGCCACGTACACGCACACAGCCACCTGATCCACCCCACCCCACTCCTCACCCTCGCCCCGTCTGTGCCTCTCCCCCCGTGCCTCTCCCCCCCTCCCACCCACCCCACGCACACACAGCTTCGTACTGGCCATGCAGTACGGGCGGGGTGTGGAGCTGGTGTCGCTGACCAATATCTTGGGCAACATATTTCTGTGCCCGCTCATCATCATCTGGCTCAAGGTAAAGGAGCTGCGGCCACGGCAACTGTGATGGCATGTGCCCTGCACTGCGGGACTCGGGGCGGGCGGGCGGGCGGGCGTGTGGGGGCGGATTGTGTCAATACCAGCCCAAAGTAAACGAAGCTAAGCTAAAGGAACGGCGGGTAGATAACAGTCTAAAAGGGGGGGGGGTAGGGGAAATTGAAGTGGAGGAGTGGTGTCTGAGGACGTGCCACGTTCGTCTGTCGGTCGGTCGACCGGACAAGTAGTCGGGGAGAGATACGAGATGGGTGTGCGCCGCGTCCGTCCCTGATTCGAACTTCAGCAGGACGGGTCGGCACTCGGCAGGGGGTTGCTCCGCGCGGCCCCCGCCGGACCCCACGCGTGTCGTGTCGTGTCGTCATACACTGCCTTGCATCCCGCGCTCGCCTGCCACCCACCTCCGCCCCCGCACCTCCCCCACGCCCCACCCCCATGCCCCACACCCCACACCCACCCCACCCGCAGGTGCTCACGGCCCTGGGTATCAACTACGTAATGCACGACGACATCGGCGCAGTCAGCGGCAAGTAGGAGAGCAAACGCAGGAGCGACGCACATTCATTGTGCGGGCCATTAATTTCAGCGCCCATCTTGACACCAGTGGTGCCTACGGCTTTGTGCTCAAAGGGCTGCCTCGGCGGCTGCGGGGCTGCGAGCAGGCGGAGGCGCTGTGTGTGTGTGTGTGTGTGTGTGTGTGTGTGTGTGTGTGTGTGTGTGTGTGTGTGTGTGTGTGTGCGTGTGTGTGTGTGTGTGTGTGTGTGTGTTGGCGAGGGTGGCAGCCGGCGGGATCGACCGCAGCGCCACGGAAACGACCGATGTGTTTGTGCACGGCCTTGGCATTAGCATGCTTGTTGGGGATCTGGCTCGGGGAGCAGCACGCTGTAGTATTGCAGTGGTTGCTGCAGGCGGTCGGGGGGGGGGTGCGGCAAGGCCACGCGGTGGAAAGGCAGGGGGCCAGGGTTTGACCGCCACGGGGGCGTGCGCCGGAAGGCAGAGGACAATGACACAGCGTCACAGGCATAGGCAGACTGCAGGAGCATTGGCTTGCATGTTAATCTTTTATCGCCCTTAAATGTAGTGCAACATGTCTTGTCGTTACTGAGTGGCGTGATTTCCGAGCGTGAAACTTGGCGTAACACTTATTCCCCGGCTGGGACATTCCCTGCGTACCGCGCGCTACTAGTGTTTATATTGGGCTAAGGATGAGTGCTTATTGTGGCGTATGGGTAGATGCGTGGCCTTGCCTTGATGTGTGGATGCATGTGCGCACGTGTGTGCTGTGTGGTGTGGAGCGGTAGTTTTTGTGTGTGCGTGGTCTCAGTCGCCCTCGGTGCAGCAACCACTGTCACTGTGACATGTGTGACATATGTACGCTGTTACGCGTTGGGCCCGTCATGCTATGGGAAGGCAAGGGGGACCGGGCAGGGAGGCACGAGTAGGCGAGTAGGCGGCATGGCGGAGACCGGCGAGGGGAGCACGTCGCGCCGCAGTGCGAGTGGGTCAGCGAAAGTGAAACCCGACTTATAGGGGCGACAGGGCTACGGTAATTCATGTATGTGTGTATTTTTGGAAAGCACGTGTCACGTGATTGGCGGCGAGTGACGTGACTAGTTTGTTAGCTGCGGGTTAGCACGGACTGTGCACCCCACCCAACCGGCCAAAGGCGGGGATGCCAAAGGCCCCCAACATAGAGGCGTGTGCTTAGTAGGCGCCCGCGTCAAGGTGGCTGGGTTGATAACGACCCGGGATCAGCCCTTTTCCTGCCTCCCTAAGGCAGCCACCTCCTTGTTGGAAAGCACAAGAGGGAGGTTTGTGTGCGCGTGCGCATGTGTGTGGCTACACAGCGGCAAAGTGGACGATGGGCGTAGCGCAGGCAGCGCAGGCAGCAGCAGGTTGGGCAAGTGTGGGCGCCCACAACGCCCTCCCCCCCCGGCGGGTGCCCGCCAAGGGTCCTGCTCTGCCTGCTGGCCTCCATGCACACACCGTACCGTACTGCATGCACGGCAGCCACGCGGGCTGCCGCACCCTGTGACCGCACGCCGGCATGGATGGACGGCGGGGGCTTGCGTGCTGGGCGCATGCGCGGTGCATGCGCTTGGTGGGCTGGTGTGTGTGGGTGTAAGGTGTGTACATGTACCACAATTGCGGCGGTCAAGAATCAGAGTAGGTTCCCTGTTTCGAGATGTTGTCCACACCTCTGTCCGGACTGCTACTGCCTGGGGGTGAGGCCGCTGTGCTCATTGGGTTGAGGTATGGGGTCGAGTGGGTGCATGGGTACTTACGCTGGTTGGCACAAAAGACTGCGGCTGGCCCGACGTTGCTGGTGGTCCATGTCAGCTTGGTAACAGCCGGGGTTGGCGGGCAGGTGGCTGCATAATCAAGCTTGACGAGCGTGCCATGTCGCCCTCCCTCCATGGTCGCCCGCCCTCCAGTTGCGCAGATGTCCAATGCAGTTTCATGAAAACCCAGCTGTTGGCACACTATCACAAACCAATTGCATATTTTGCTGAGGGAAAACATGTGAACTGTCAACGAACGGGCCGAATGTACGGCTCAATCCAGCCTGTTGCTCGCGGCGCATACTTAGTCCGCTCGCGGCTTGTAGTAACTTGTCTTTTGCACGCCTGTCTTTTGGGGTGGCAAAATGGCCTGCCGCGATGGCGGCAATTCTTTGACGTGCCCGGCAAGTCGCAGCTGCAGCGCGCGTGGACATGCTCGCTGACGGAGTTTTAAGCTCTCTAAGGTGAGTGAGGTCTAGTATAATCATTGAAACCTGCAAAGAGGCAGAGCAGCAGCGAACCTGGCGAACAGCAGCAGGCAGCAGTAGCGCACCGAGAGCCGCGATTTGTAGTTGTGCGCAGCATTTTGAGTGTCTACAGTGTTTTTCGTATGCTTTGTATAAGCGAACGCTGACGCTTCAACTCCGTGCAATTGCAGGCGAGATGTTCGCGGCAAGGAGATGAGCCGGGGCGTACATGTCTTCTCTTTCTCTTTGTTCTTTTCGGAGTCTTCTCTGTCGGTGGGTGCCCGGCGCATGGATTGATTTGGCCCGGGTGTCAAACCAGACACGACGTGCCAACGATTCCGGCTCTCTTTGTTTACCATTCTTACGGCGCATTGATTGTCTGCGCTGTGCGAGCGATTGATTCTTTTGGTGGGAAGTAAGCATGGCGTGGACTCGAAGGAAGGCGCAATAGGAAGGCGGGGGCGCAGGATGGCATGCGGAGTCAGGCGGAGTTGACACGGACCGCACGACCCCCCTGGCGCCGCCTGACACGGAGGTTCACCCAGTGGGCACATGCTATTGTGCGTTTGTGCGCAAGCAAATTCAAGGTAGTGTAGATGGTGTAGTAATCAAGGTTCTGGTCTGTTGACGAATTGCTGATTTCACTTGTCAATGGTTCGCTCCGCATGCACAGTCGAATGCGGTTGTAATTCCATGAGAGCTGCTTACCGCTGCGCCCAGAAGCAATTTCCGTCTAGCGCCACTTTCACTCCAAGCAAGAGGCTGTGTTCAGTGGGAACCCGGGAGTTCGTCCGAAGGCAGCGGGGTTCCCATGGGGGTGTCATACCGACCGGTCGGGTTGTGTTGTAGTAAGGCAGTCGGCAAAAGCCATGTTGCGCAGAGAACCAAATGTGGCGTATAACTACAGCGTTCCGCCCACATGTTTCGTCTTGTGGAGTGAGTTCAGTCGCCCCCTCGGGTAGTAGTCAACTATGCACAGGGGCATTGGCACAGGGTCATGACTAAGGCGCTTAATACCTTCCCTGCTTGATACCGTACCTCGTCTAGCGCAGCGTCCCCGCAGTGAACTGCCAGAAATCGAAACACTTGCGTCAACTCGCTTGTCCTTGCTCCATCCAGGCCCAAAACGCCATGTTCATGTAGTCCCCCTTCCCCCTCCCCAGGAGTCTTTCTATGTTTCTAAGTCACTTGGGATTGTTAAAAGAACACAGACAGAAAATTCGTGTCGTAAAACACGCCCCCTCCCCCCACGTTGCAGCCAATCGTCAGGGCACGCCTCGCGGCATGCGCTTGCCCCCTCGCGGACCGGAACCTACAAGGGCCTTTAAGCCCTGCTCCTGGCCTTGGACGACGATCTGATCCAATACATATAGCGGCGGCACTCAAGTCCGCTTGCCTGCATGGAGGACTGCAAGGCGGGTTGTATCCGCATCTGCAGGCAGGCAGGAGCCGGCACGAAGGAATGCATGCAGGAGGATGAGACCCGACTGTCTGGCCATCTGTGTCTACTGTATTGTATATTGTGTATAATATGTATTGTAGCAGCATAGCATCGCTCATTAAAACAGCCTATCGAGGATGTAGACGCAGGCATCGTCCCAGCCTGTTCTCTGAGGAGCACGCCCAAAAAGGCGCTTGTCATCCTTCTTCAACTTAAATAGACTAGAGCATGCGCGTTGCCAGCTCAGGAGGAGCTCGCGGAGCTGTCCCTGTGCTCGGCTCTGGCGCGGGGCCGCTCAGGCGCGCCACCTCGGTGCTCGCTCACGGCGCACTCGCTGGCGCCGAGCCAGCCCGCTCAGGCTTGGGACCGTGCACCCAGCCCTCTCCCATAAGCAGCCGCGGCTACAGCAACACCCTCAGCCTCCCGTACACCCCCAGCCGCACGCAGCGCCCCTCCCGCTCCACAGCTGCGATTTCCGCCGCCATCGGCGGCGGCAGCGGCAGCCGCCGCCGCGCGCTCATCCGCCGCCGGCCGCAGCCGCGCGGCTCGGCCCGGCGGCGGCGGCGGTACCGCGATGAGGCGGGCCTGATTCCGGATCTGGATCCGGACTCGCCGCGCTTTCCCGGCCGCCTGACGACCGAGGTGGGCTCCGCCAACGGGCCGCTGCAGGTGGCGGCGCTGCTGGCCGAGTATGGCACCCGCATGAGCGGGCCACAGGTGGGCAGGGCTGGGGGGGGATGTGTGTGTGTGTGTGTGTGTGTGTGTGTGTGTGTGTGTGTGTGTGTGTGTAGCGGGCGGCGTGTGTGTGCACACCAGTGCGCACCAGTGCGCCATATGGCGGGGAGCGCCCACGTGAACCTCTGCCTTGCACCGCGCCTCGCTGTACGCAGGTGGCACTGGCTCTGGGACGCCTCGCCGCCTTCGCCTCCTTCCAGGCCCTCACCCCCGAGCAGCGGGCAGCACACCGCCGCGCCGCGCGCCGCTGCTGCCTGCTGCTGCTACAGCCCGGCCTTGGCCCCGGCGGCGGCGGCAGTAGCACCGGTGGCCTGCCGGGACCGGCAGGGGGCTCAGGCGGCGCCGGTGGAGGTGTGGGAGGCGGCGGACCGCGGCCGCGGCTGTCCGAGTGTGAGCCGCTGTCGCTGGCTCGCGCCGCCTACGCGCTGGGGCGGCTGGGGCTGTACGACAGACAGCTGCTGGACCTGCTGGTGCAGGTGGGGGCGGGGGGGAGGGGGAGGGGTATTTGTGTGCGTGTGCGCTTGCTTGTGCGGGTGCGGGTGCGGGTGCAGGTGCGGGTGCCAAGTGAGGGGCAGGGCCAGCGACGGAGAGCAGGACGGGGAGCGGGGGCGCCCTCTGTCCAGGCAAGCACGACCTACCAGCACAGGCCACCCCGCATCAGTCCCCTCGCACACTCCGCAACTGTGCAACGCTGCGTCGTTCAGCACCGCCTCCTTCTACCTGATTGTGCCTGGACCCCCGCCTCAACCCCTCAAATCCCTTTCACATCCATTCACCCCCGCTCCCCACCCCTCGCTGCAGGAGTCCGGGTCCCGGCTGCATCTGTTCCCGGCGGACGCGCTGGCGGCGCTGCTGGGCGGCCTGACAGCGCTAGGGCACATGCCACCGGCGGACTGGTGGGGCAGGTTCAGCCTGGAGGTGTATGCGCGGTGAGAGATGGGGCGGGGAGGGTTGAGCGCGTGGGGGGGGAGAGGAGGGGAGGGGAGGAGAGGATGCGCGAGTTGTTGAGAGAAGCATGGGCGGGTGCACTGGCGTTGCGTAGTCGGCAGTCCCAGCACCACCACACACTCCCTCTGCCTGCTGTACCTCCCACATCATACCACCACCACCACCACCACCACCACCACCCGGCTTGGAATCGACTACACCCCCTCTCCCAAACCAAAACCGCATACAGGTTCGGCCTCTTCAACTGCCAGGAGTTGGCCGTACTGCTGTACGGCTGCGCCCGCCTGTCGTACACCCCCTCGCCCGCCTGGGCCGCCCGCTGCCTGGAGGCGTACCGGGCGGCGGCTGCTGCGCCGTACGCGCCGCCACTGCCGGCGGCTGGCGTCAAATTCGCATTCGCGCTTGCGTCGCTGCAGGTAACTCCGAATTGCTGGTGCCGGTGCAGTTGTTATGATGGGCCTCCTGCGGGCTCCCGTAGTGCCCTGATGACCTGCCCCTCGTCCTAACAATGCATCCCGCCGCACCACACAGCGGCGTTGGCCGTTTCCTTAGCCATTTCCTTGCCTGAGCTGCTCTTGCATTGCCCCTCTCCCCCCGCCCGTGCGTCCACCCCTTCCCCCCTTCCCTCCTCCCCCCTCCCCCCCCCCCACACACGCACACCCCCAGATCCGGCCCAGCTTCAACTGGCTGGCCGCCTTCCTGGCCCGCGCCCGCCCCCACCTGGACGCCCTGTCAGCCCGCGAGCTGGCCGTGCTGCTGTGGGCGATGTCGCGACTGCTGCTGCCGCCGCCGCCGCCGCCGCCGCCACCGACGACGACGACACCCGCACCGGCACTCACAGTCGCAGCGCCGCAACAACAGCAGCAGCAGCAACAGCAGGACGCGGCGGACGCCGCCAACATGCGCGAATCCTCCAACGCTGCTGGCAGCAGCACCACCAGCAGTAGCACCACCAGCAGCAGTAGCACCACCAGCACCTCCAGCAGTAGCACCGCCAGCTACCTGCCGCTGCTGGACCGGGTGTGGTTGGACGCCTGGTTGCGCTGCACGGCGCGGCGGCTGCCGGGCGCGAGTGCGGCGGCGCTGGTGCTGGCGGCGCAGGCGCTGGCGGTGCTGCAGGTGGGGAGGGATGTGCTGTGGATGTGGGTGTGGGTGTGTGGGTGTGTAGGTGGGGTTAGCAGTTCGTGGGGAACGGGGAGGGGGGCGCGCCAGTAGCAGGGTAGGTTTTGGAGGGCTGGTCTGGGCACTGGGCAACTGGGCAATGGGCATGCCGCACGACCCCATCCCCCGACCCCACCGTGCCCGCCGCTCTTGCCCAACAAACACACACACACACACACACACACACACACACACACACACACACACACACACACACACATGTGAGGGGGGTTCCAGGCTTTTTGCGGGTAAGTATGACTACCGGGGTCGACGCGGCTACAAGACGCTCGGTATCGGTAGGTATCCGTAAGTAACTCCGTCGCGCCGTCTGGGCGGGCTTCGTTTTGTTGTTTTCTTTTCAACACACACATACGCACCCTACACTCACGCGGCCGCAGGTGTACCCGCTGCCCTCCAAGTTCTCAGCGGCCCTGCTGGACCGACTGGCGGAGGTGCTGCCGCAGCAGCAGCAGCAGCAGCAGCAGCAGCAGCAGCAGCAGCAGCAGCAGCAGCAGCAGCAGCAGCAGCAGCAGCAGCAGCAGCAGCAGCAGCAGCAGCAGCAGCAGCAGCAGCAGCAGCAGCAGCAGCAGCCGCAGCAGCAGCCGGCAGAGGGGGCGCCGGGAGGGGGGCTGCAGGCGTCCAGTGCGGGCGGTGCCTTTGACGGGGCGCAGGGGCACCAGCATGAGGAGGAGGAGGGGGTGGAGGTGGAGGAGCAGTGGGGGCCGGAGGCGGCTGACGCGCGCGAGCGGCTGAGCGGTCCGGAGGTGGTGTCTGTGCTGTTGAGTCTGGTGGCGTTGAGGGTGCGGCCCGGGCCCGACTGGATGGAGGCGTGCCTGGCAGGTGGGTGCTTGGGACCGGGGGGCGGGGGGCAGGAGGGGGCCGGGGTCAGGGGGGGGCCAGGCCTTGGTGGGGAGGTGCTGGTGGATGGGTGGGTGGGTGCGTTGGCTGCCACGGAGTGTTCTTGGAAGCACTGGGCAATGGCACGGCATTTCTGGGGCGTGCGGTGCCGGGCTGGGCTGTCGGCCGCTATCACTCTTTCCGAAACTGGCTCGCACCACACCGCTTTGCCACTCCTCACCGCCATCCCAACACCCCACCTCCACCTCCCTCTCCCTCTCCGCCTCCACCTCCACCTTCACCCCGCACAGCGCTGCAGCCGCAGCTGCGCGCCCTGCCGCCGCCCATGCTCCTGGAGCTGTCCTGGGCGCTGGGCCGCCTGCGCTACCAGCCCGCGCGGCCCTGGCTGGCGGCGCTGCTGGCGGCGCTGGGGGCGGCGCGGGCCGCACTGAGCGCACAGCAGCTGGGGCTGCTGGCGTGGGCGCTGGCGGCGATGCAGGTGCGGCGGCGGGGGGGGGGGGTTACATTCATGATTAGTTGGGAAGTGGTAGACGGCAGACCATCTTGCGGAACATGAAGGGGGGGTTCGGGGGTGAGAGGGGTTAACTCTGAATCAATTCCGCGCGGAACCAGTCGCGCTGCAAGGAGAAACGGCAGCCGCATACGCGAGCTGTGTTACATCACCATAGGTAGTCGGGCGGGCTTGGGCAGTGTAGCGGCAGGTGGAAGGAGCAGTCCAGAGCAGCTCCAAAGCCATGTCAGCAGTGCGAGCCGCGCGCGGACCCCGTCGCCCAACTAGTTACAGATCTATACTAACATACTCACCTGAGCTCAAACGAAGAAGCGCCAGGTAGAAGCGTCCAGCAGCCGAGCGCGACGGACATGTGGGGGCTGGGGGTGTGTGACGGGTGGCGTGTGTGTGGCTGGCGGGTGGTGGAGGCTGGGACGGGGGCTGGGAGGGGGGCAGAGGTGGAGGCGGGGGTAGGAGCGGGTTGGCCCCCGCATGGTTGGCCCCCGCACGGCTGGCCTGCTGACTTGGTATTGGACTCGGCCCATGGCCCACCGGCGCACGCCTTGTGTGTTCTCCCTGCCGCCCCTGCCGCCCACCCCAGCACTCCCAACCGCTCCCCCACCCTCGTCGTCTGCTGCAGGTCAAGGCCGCGGGCGCGCTCCAGAACCTGATGTCGCCACACGAGGCCATGGTGCCCGACGCCACGGCGCAGGCGGCGGCGGCGGCGGCGGCGGCGGCGGCGGCGGCGGCGGCGGCACAGGTGGACTATGCGGCGGGGCCGGCGGCGGCTCGGGCTGTGGCTACGGCGCCTGCAGCTGCGGCGGCGGTGGCGCCTGGCGCTGACACAACGGGCGCAAGAGCGGCCGCGGCGCCTGCCGGGGGGAGAGGGCCCGCGCGCGCGCGTGAGAGCGGTGGCGGGCAACGCGGCGCAAGTCAGGATGCGGCGGGGGCGGGGGCGGGGGCGGATAGCGGGGGTGCGGGTGATGGCCAGGGCAGGGGTGCGGGCGGCGGCGAGGCGGGGCTTCAGGCCAAGCTTGTGGAGTTGATGGGGGGTGCCGAGGCGAGCCGTGCCAGTGACACGCGGCCCTCGCCGAGCGGTGTGGCGGGCCGCGCACGCAGGAGGCGGTAGATGCTGGGGTGCTGGCCGGTTGCAACTTGGGGAGGCACGGGGAGGGGTGGGAAACACTGGGAGAGCCGAGGACGGCGGGGGGGGTCACTGCAGTGGCCCCACGTGCGACAGGACGGCTGCATACAGCTGGATTCTGAGCGAGTGTAGCAGAACGCGGGTTTGGGTGATCAATGCGGCTAAGCATGCGGCAATGAGGCGAAGGTAGGGTGGGTGCAAGCGTTGTAAGTAAGGCCGCGTTGTTCTCATACAGGCAACGCCATCAACTGCACAAGAGCTTTGCCGCAAATACTCGGCAGCTGGCAGCGGCCGGCCTCCCTCCTGTGTACCGCTCATGCCACCACTTCATTCACGCTCATGCACTGGGCAGGCGTCCTCCGCTGTACACGCGTCATCGCCGCCTTGATTCACACCGTTCACAACCCAGAGCGTGAGGAATTCGCGTCAGCAAACTTCCAGCCAGCCAGCAACTTGTCGGTACAGTAACTCCGGCGTTCGACCAGCCGCGCACTCCTGCCCTGCCGTTGCATGTTGTTTGTCATCTGCTGGGGTCGGGGAATCAGCTGCACCCTACGTCCCTACAGGAATTTGCCAACCTGCCTTAACCTTGTCCCAACGCACACCGTTCACAATCCTCAGCCTGTCCCAGCGGTGATTGCCCTGCTCTCACCTCGGATTAAATCGCTTACCAAGCCTGCCCTTCGTGTTCTGCTCCCTGCTGTACCAAACTTCTCAATGCACACACACACACACACACACACACACACACACACACACACACACACACACACACACACACACACACACACACACACACACACACACACACACACACACACACACACGCGCGCGCGCGCGCACACACACACACACACACACACACACACACACACACACACACACACACACACACACACACACACACACACACACACAGAGACTGGTCTGGTGTTGCCACCTTCGCGTGCGCGCACAGCTGCCGCCTCCGCCCCCCATCCCTGCATCACTGCCTAGCAACCGCCGCCGCCGTATCAGCTCCAGCCGCCGGGCCATCTCTCCCGCCACCGCCGCCATCTCTCCCACCGCTGCCGCCCGCCGCCGCCGCCGCCGCCACGGGCCGCCGCCGCCGCAGCGCCGCCACCCGCACCCCGTCCAGCGGGCAGGCGTAGGCCACGTCCGCCGCCGTGTGCGCCCGCAGGCAGTAGTAGCAGAACACGTGGCGGCACGGCAGCGCCACCACCGCTGTCAGCATGTCGCCACTGCCGCACACCGGGCAGGCGGCGTTGGCGGCGGCCGGCGCCGGCGCCTTGCGCGTCTCTGCCGCGCCTCCTTCTGCGGGTAGCGCCTTCTCGCCCTCCCCTTCACCCTCGCCCTCGCCCTTGCCCCGGCCTGCTGTGGCTCCTGCTTCCGCTCCATCGGCCGCTGCTGCTGCCGCCGCCGCCGCAACGGGTGATGTGGCGAAGCCTTGCAGCGGCGACAGCAGGCTCTGCGGCCGCGGCAGCACCCGCAGCACGGCCCGCCGCAGCCGGGCCAGGTCCACCATGGGCAGCAGCAGCAACAGCGCTTCACTCAACTCCTGCCACACCTGTTAGCGGCAACGTGTGAAAGCGGCAGGCAAGGTTCACGGACACACGGCAGCGCGGCAACAGCGTCAGGGATGCCTTCAGGGCCATATCACCATCGCGTTGCGCAACCTGAGACCTGACCCGCCGCCCGAGCCGCAACCCAAGTCTCCGACGCTTCCCCTCTCCCAGGCCTCCTCCTTCCCTCCCTCCCTCCCCTCCCTGCCTCCCCTCCCTGCCTCCCCTCCCTGCCTCCCCGCCTCACCTCCCCGCCCCACCCCGCCCTCCCCTCACCAGCTGCCTGTTGAGGTACTCGAAGCTGATGATGCGGCTCATGGCCGCCTGCCGCCACACCAGCCGGCAGCCCAGCAGCCGCTCCAGCAGCGTCCTGCGCGAGCACGTGCGGGCCGTGCGTGGGGCCGTGCGTTGGGCCGTGCGTTGGACCGTGGGTCGGGACATGAACGGTTGTTTGGGGTCATGAACGATTGTTCGGGGTGGGTGTGCCGGGGGGTGGCGCAGCCGCAGCACCGCAACAAGCAGTTTGCACGCAAAGCGCACGTAACGAGCACACCAAACCAAACAGCCACCAGCATTCTGCACGCACGGTGGCGACCCTCAATCCCCGCCGCACCTGTAGTCGCCGCGCACCAGGAACAGCCACGAGTTGGCGAGCGCCGCCGCCGCCGCCGCGCCCTCCGCCCAGCGCATGGCTCCCGCCGCCCGCCGCCGCCAGCTGCCCTCCTCCGCCTCCGACCAGTCGCCGGCATGCGCCGCCCGACACAGCCTCGCCCAGGCGTACGGCAGTGCCACGGTGCCCAGCCCCAGCCCCAGTCGCTGGCCGCGGCTCAGGCCCGGCCCCTCCACGCCCGTGCGGCCAACGCAGGCCTGCAGGGCGCGTGGGTTGTGGCTGGATGGGGTGGTGGACAGTAGGCGCGTGGGTGGGCACAGGGACGGGGAAAGGAGCTGCCAGGCTACCGCAGTATGCAATGACCCCAGCCCGCACAGGCCCGCACGCCCTCTGCGCCGCCCCCTCCCCCTCCCCCTCCCCACCTTGTCTGCGGCCACGGCCCACTCGTTGCGGTACCTCAGGTTGAGCAGCTCCGAGCCGGGCGTGGCGCGGCCCGTGCCGCCGCCGCCCCACACCGACAGCCCAAACACCTGGCAGCGGCAGCGGCGGCAGGGGGCACAACACAACCGCAGCAGCCCTCAGCAGGCAGTGGTGCACAAGCACAGACACAGTGCAGCAGTGGGGGGCCGGGCTAACAGACACCACACGCCGCCGACTACTGTGGTGAAGCAAGGAGGTGGCGTGACATGCAACGGCGCCGGCGCGGAGTCCGCTAAGCACTCAAGCAGTGACCGGCGGTCTCACCAGCAGTGACAGCACGGCGCGCACCTCCGGCTCCAGAGCCGCCGCCTGGCCCTGCACTCGTGCGTGGGAAGGCCGGGGGGGGGGGCGCGTGACGAGCGGCGTGCGCCACTTACCGCCGCTTTGAGCGACCCAAGCAGGCCCTACTGCTTCTACCCTGCAGGCCGTCCCCCATATCCTAGCTGCTGGCAGTGTGTGGGATAGCCCTATCCACACCCGCCGACACATGCCCGCTCACCGGCCTGAAGTGGTCGAACAGCTTCACCATTTGCTCCTGCGCACATTTGGTGGCATGGCATGCGCATCACAGTCATAGGCGTGATTGGGCCAGGCGGATACGTGGCGGATGCAGGAGCCCGCCAGTGCCCGTGCCCCTGCCAAGTGACTGCACCCTGCACACGCCCAGCCGACGACAACCCGGGCTGCATGCCCTTGCCTCCACCCGGTGTCTCATACCCTTCAAATTTACCCCCACTGCGCCTTGCGTTCCCTTGCACCCCTCCACACACGTCCCCCGCGCTGCCAGCGGGCCGCGCACCCGCACCCACACCCGCACCCGAACCCACTCCCCCACCTCCACCCCCACCCGCACCCGCACCCACACCCGCACCCGCACCCGCACCCCCACCCGCACCCCCACCCGCACCCACACCCCGCACCTGCAGCATGCCGCCCAGCTCCGCGTCCAGCCTCAGCGCATCCACCTGCGAGGAGCGCAGCACGTGCAGCGACGGCGGCGGAGGCAGCGGCGACTGCTGCGGGAACGCCGCGCCGCCGCCACTGCCGCCACTGGCGCCACTCCTGCTCGAGAGGGGCGGCAAGTGCGGACGGACATGGGGGGAGGCGTCCCTGGGCCAAGAAGGGCAGCTGCATCAGCTGGTGAACGGGGGGCACCCTTGCAAGCCGGTGGGGCGGGGCGATGCATGCTGTGCACGGTGTCCTGGAGAGCAGTGCGCGCTGCTACAGGGATCACAGCCATGACTCCACCCATAGCCGCCCTTGCACCACGGCACCTCAGCCACCCGTGCCCCCATAGCCACGAGGCGGCTACCCGTGTCCTCCTGCGGACCCGCGACCGCACCACGCACCCTCCTTGCATGGATGTGGACAAGGCCGCAACCTGCGGCGCCACCAGCGCCGCGGCCACCTGCCAGGCATCCGCCGACGGAGCTTCTGGGACGCAGCCCAGTCCGCCGACCGTCTGGGCCCCCGCAGCGGCTGCCTGCCCGGTCATGCTACCACGGCCGGCGGCAGCACACGTTCACGCCGGGTGACTCGTCAGCACCAGCCGCGCCGTGCCTTGTCGCTGGCTAGAGCCGGTTTAAAGACATAACAACCCTCACTACAGTAATGTTTCTCGTGAAGCAAGCGACGCCGCAGAGTGTAGTGCGCTAGGTCGCGGGAGTTGAGGATTATCAGCGCGGCCGCTACCGCCGCTCTTGGGCTTCACGGACGCTATGTGGCTCCTATTTGGTATGTCAAGTCGTGAACAGTCCATAGATATCACGGAAGCTGGGTTTTGTCAAAACGTCAAAAGCCATTCAGCTGCGGTCTCCCGGCCCTTGCCGAGGTCGCGCACAGGACTGTTGGTGTGTTGATGATGAGCATATAAAGACAACAGCAACTCGCGGCAGAGCCCGACGGGCTGACACATCGATGGGGCCTCATCCCGGTCGTCTGCCCCATCCTTCAGCTAAGCGGGACCCGTGCTGCTAAGTTCTGGCATACCTGAAACAAGTTCATGCCTGTGATCCTTTAGGAAAGGCACTACGGTCTCCCTCTTTGCTATTGCCGCGACCATCCGGCACATTCAGTCTGCCGAGTGCACGAGATACCGTTAGCTCTAGACTGCAGCCAACTTACTGGTCAAGAATCCTACCTAGATCGGGGTGAACTTGCTAAGCGCGCAAGGTAAAAGTCGCGAGTTCGCTTGGACTGTAGCGCTGAAGTAATTAAGGGCATATACGAGCTTCTGTCCACATGATGATACAAGGACACGTCCAGGTAAGGACAGCGCCGGCAACTTGGGCAGGTCTTCCGACAGTCCACCTGCATGCGGTGCTCGCGCGCGGGTGTCGCTCTGTCGCCGTAGTAGGCCAATTGTGGATGCAGTGTAGCTTTAACCCGGCTTCAGCGGACCACCAACGCATGATGTGGGCGCGCGGGCGCGCCGACAGAAGCACAGATACATCCCTGATGGCTGCCGTCAAAAGTATCTAGGCTTCACTCGCGCGCGCGCCGCGCGATCCCCTGAACCGCTGCGCCACTTATACTGCTACACTGGTGTATTCACGCTCTGCGCAGGCGCCCGCGCGTTTTATACGCGGGCCGCGCAAGGGTGTTGCGCCGCGGCACGCCGTCTGCTCCAGCCTCGCCCACCCGGTCTCGGTCCCCCACTTGCCGGCAGCCCCCAGCCCCTCGCCCCTCGCCACCCCTGGTGCTCCCCGCCAGCCCTCCATCCTGTCCAGCTCCCATCCCGCGATGGGTCGCGCCGGCTTCTCGCAGCTTCCCTCCTGGGTGCCGCAGGCCAGCGCAACGGCCACGCTGGAGCGCGGCGCTGTGGACACCAGCCTCACCCGCTACCGCCGCCACAGCAAGGCCGGCGCGGTAGTGGATGCCACGTGCGAGGCGCGTGACGGCAAGGTCATCGTGCGCGTGACGGCGTCGTATGCCAACGCGCCGCACGCCGCGCCTTCCGAGCTGCAGCTGCATTGGTGGGTGGGTGCTAGTCACCGTGTGGGGGCTGGCGGCACGGGGGTCTGTCATTGGCGCAGGGCAAGCGGATGAGTGAGCGCAAGGAAGGAGGTACGCAGGACAATGCAGCGTGCGCGCGCGCTTGTTTGTGTCTCTCTGTATGTGTGGTTGTGATAACAACCCACCAGCGAACTTGTGTGAGTAAGATGGTGGGGAAGATGGCCAGCATCCGGGTCTAGGCAGGTGCTCAGGATGATTCGGTACGACACACCAGACCTGGGGCGTTATGCATTCCCCACTCCGCACCGCCTCCCGCCTCCTACCTCCTCCCCACCCCACGGACATCGGTAACAACGCGTCTACTATGCTACTGTACCTGGCTACGCCTTCACTTCTTAATTCATCATGCATGTAACCCACCCCTCCTCACCTCACCAGGGGCATGTACCGCGCCAGCGGCACCAAGTGGCACCACCCCAAGGAGGCCGTGCCGCCCGACAGCACCAGACTGGAGCAGGGCGGCGCCGGCGCCATGCGCACGCCCATGGCCTGGGACGGCCGCGCCGGCCCCGGCGGCGAGGGCGCCTGGGTGCTGCGGTTCGAGGTGCCGGCCAAGTTGGCGCCGCTGCACCTGGCCTTCTCGCTGTACCAGCCGGGTGGGTGGGGGCGAGGCGGGAGGCGGCAGGGAGGCGGGGCCTGAGGTTGGGGAGGGGGGGAGGCAGGGTTGTGGTGGGGCTGGGCGGGGATCTGGGTGGTCTAGCTGGGTCGTGGGGGCTGGGAAGGTGGGGCCTGGAGGCTGGGTTCTGGCGGTTTGGTTGCGGGGCATGGGCTAGGGGCAGGGTGGAGGAGGCTCATCCACCTGGGGATGGCGGGCTGGGGGTGAGGCGGAAGGTAGGCTCGCGACCTGGCGGGGTAGCTCGCGTGGGCCAGTCACATCCGCAGGGACTGGTAGCCACGCATGTGCGCATAGAGGGAGAGTAAAACAGCTCGGACACGCGCACCCATGAGCATCAACGTGCAACCCGCACGTCGCGACTCGCCCTCGCAGCCACGGACAAGTACGACGTGCCCGTCCGCGCCCCGCACTTTGCGGTGCCGGTGGGCATGAGCGCCGGCTCGCCCCAGCCGCTGGGCGCCTCGGTGGTGGCGGTGTCGCCGCCCGGCCCCAGCAACGGCGGCTTCAACGGCTTCAACGGCCACCACGGCGGCGGCAGCGACCCGCGAGAGACCACCTGCGCCGTGAACTTCGCGGTGTTCAGCCGCCACGCCTCCAGCCTGCAGCTGTGCCTGGTGCGGCTGGAGGGCGCGGAGCCGGAGGGCGGCGCCGGAGGGCCGCTGGTGGCGCAGAGCGTGCTGGAGGTGGTGTTGGACCCGCTCACCAACCGCACCGGCGACGTGTGGCACGTGTGCGTGCACGGGCTCAAGGTGCGGCGAGGGAGGGAAGGGAAGGGAAGGGGAGAGGGCGGCAGCCGCGCGGGTACCGCGCACGCGCTGTCGCTGACGTTTTGGGCGGGCTGGCTCCTTACGTGCGTACTGGGTTTCTGGCGCAGCAACAGCCACGTACGGTGCGGCGCTCACGGCATTGGCGCTCTGCGCTCGTCCCTCGTCCCTCCTGCCGCAGGACCTGGAGACGCTGTGTTGGGCCTGGCGGGCGGACGGCGAGATCCTGTGGCAGAGTGAGTGAGCGCCGGGCGGCGCAGGAGTAGGAGTGAGCGCCGGGCGGCGTATGAGAGTGTGGGCGCGGGGGGGGGGGGGATGCGGCGCGCGGGCGCCCGGCAGGACGGCCCCACCTCCGCTGGGTAGCGCAAGGGTACACCCAGGGAAGCGCATGCAATCGGGGCGCAGGGAGGGAGGACTTCTGTCGCGAGCAGTCGTGCGTAAGTGTGTCTGACGCAGCACACATACACACACTTTCCCCACCATCCCCATCCCGCCCCTGCCTGCTGCCCCGCAGACGGCAACCGCTTCCACCCCGGCTTCATGCTGATGGACCCGCACGCCACGCGCGCCGTGCCGGTGCTGCTGCCGCCGGGCGCGCACAAGGCCGCGCCGCGCATGGCGCCCTCGCTGGACGCGGGCGAGCCGGTGCTGCTGGGCAGCCTGGCGGCGTTCGTGCACGCGCCCTTCGACTGGCAGGTGCGGGGGGGGGGGGGGTGCGCGCATGAGCGCAAGTATGCGGGAGTGCGTATGTGTGTGTGTGTGTGTGTGTGTGTGTGTGTGTGGCTTGGGTGCGATCAGGATGCTTGTACATGGGAGCGGCGGGGCGGATGGACCGTAAGCAAAGGGCCGCCCCGACAGCGCCTTGCAGCCTTGCAGCCGTGTTTGGTGTACGTCAAGCACGGCAAAACCACAAATACGCACCTCGCCACCCCCACACGGCACCACCACCGCCGCCGCTCCATACGCACAGGGCTGCCACCAGGCGGTGCGTGGCGGCCAGAGCCGTGTGCGCGCGCTGGAGGAGAGCGTGGTGGTGGAGGTGGATGTGGCGCGGTTCACCACGGGTGGGTGAGGCAGGCGCGAGGGGCGGCGGAGGGGTGGAGGGAAGGAGGCAGGGAGAGCGAGGGATGGCGTAGGTGGGGAGCGCGGGTAGAGGGAAGCCGTGGTGGGGGAAAGGGATGCAAGGCAGTGTGGATGTGGAGGACGTGCGGGGCGCCGTGTGTGTAACTTGCAGTTTCCCCTCGGCGGGCATGCGACTTACCCCCCGTCGTGTGCCTGGTCTGCGCCGCGCAGGCCGTGACGCAGAGGCCGCTGTGCCGCCCGAGCACCGCGGCAAATACCTGGGCATCCTGGGTACGTACGTGTACTCGGCCGCATGCGCGCGTACACATCTGTGGCCGGGTGTGCCCGGGCTGGGCTCCTGGCAGAGCTCCTGCGACGCCCTGCCACCCAGCCCACATGTCCAACCCCCGTCTCCCCCTCCGTTGCCAACGCACAGGCCACCGCAGTTCTCCTCGCTCTTTTGCATCGGGTTTGGTTCCATTTTGGCTGACATCTTCACCCCTCCCACACCCTGCCCGCCGGCCCCGCACAGACCGCCTCGACTCGCTGAAGGCCGCCGGCGCCACCACGGTGCTGCTGAGCCCGGTGTGCCTGTCCGCGCCCGGCCCCTCGCCCGCCGCCGGCCGCTCGCCGCTGGCGTTGCTGGCGCCTGACCCGGCCTTCGCGGTGGGCGGCCCGCTGGCGGCGGCGGCGGAGCTCAAGGCCGTCATCCGCGGCCTGCACCAGGCGGGGCTGGAGGTGCTGCTGCAGGTGGAGTTCTGCGTGACGGCGGAGGGCGGCGACGCGGGCGCGGGCCGGCTGCAGGGGCTGCGCGGCCTCGACCACGCCGTGTACTACAGGTGAGACGGGGGCGTGTACTACAGGTCAGGCCGGGGCACGGGCACACACACACACACACACACGGGGGGACCACCAAGCGCGGGGCCCATGTTCACACATGTAAAACACTGGAATGCTCCCCGCTGTTCCCCCACCTCGCCCCCACCTGTTTCCCACCTGTTTCCCACCTGCGCCGCCTCTCTCTCTCGCCCCACCTCTTAAGGGACGGGCTGGAGGCGCCGGTGCTCAACTGCGGCCATCCGGTGGTGCGGCAGCTGGTGCTGAGCGCGCTGCGGCACTGGGCGTCCGAGTACCGCGTGGAGGGCTTCTGCTTCCTCAACGCCGAGAACCTCACGCAGGCAAGCAGGCCGGAGGCCAGAGCGCCAGGGAGTTAGGGAGGAGGCGCCTGGATGGTCGGGCGGGCGGGGCGGTTGGGCGGGTGCGGGGTTGGTGTACGGGGCGGGGAGAGAGGGGCACACAGCACTGCACTCACGTCACCGGCACCAATGGCGCGGGTTAATCCCGCCCCTGTGCCGGCTAGCCACCGCTCACCCCACCGCTCACCCCAACCGCCACCCCAACCGCCACCCCAACCGCCACCCACCCCCACCCCCACCTGCAGGACAAGTTCGGCAGTGTGCTGGACGCGCCGCCGCTGGCCGAGGACATTGCCGGCGACCCCGTGCTGCGCGGCCTCAAGCTGGTGGCGGCCGTGTCCAACCCCGCGCTGCTGCCGCGGCTGGCTGAGCGCGGCTTCCCGCACTGGGGCGTGTGGCAGCAGGTGGGGGGTAGCCATCCATGGGATGGTGTGTATCAAATATGAAGTGAAGTGCCGGGGGGGTGAGGCGGGAGGGCGGCGGGCGGGGGGGGGGGTAAAAGTAGGAGGCAGGGCAGCGGGGCGACGGTGCGGATGGTGGGCGACGTAGGGGCCCGGGGCCAGGAGTAGCGGGCGAGTGCAGGCGCCTTCACCTACAGCCGGCATGACTACCGCTGCACATATGTGGGCCCGGGCTTTGCCGCGCCCCGCGTAACCGGAGTAGCCCCACCACCACCACCGTCCCCACCATCACCACCATAGCCACATGACCACAACCACTACCGCCATGACCGCCATGACCACACCCACAACCACGTGCGCTCACTCACGCCGCACGCCCAGGTCAACGACCGCTACGCCGCCGACCTGTGCTCCTACCTGGTGGGCTGCCAGCGCGGCATGCTGTCGGCAGTGGCCACCCGCCTCACGGGCAGTGCCGACTTGTTCGCGCCGCGCTGGGACGCGGGCCTGCCGGGCGGTCTGGCGGCGGGGCGGCGCGCGGGCTTCGGCCTCAACGCAGTGGCGCCGCTGGGCGACGTGCCGCTGGGCGGCGTGATCGACAGCGAGAACGCGGTGGGTGCGGGCCTGCGGGGACGTTGGGATGGGAAGGACGCGGCGAATTTGGGGTGGGCGGAAGGAGGAAGGCGGCGGGTCCAGGTCCGGGTTTAGGAAGGATGGGCTGAGGGCTGGTTGGAGACCTGGTCGCGGGGCTTGGAGGTTGTTTGAGCGGCGGCGCGAGGTTCGGTGTCTGGCGTAGCGCTGACTGCAGGTCGGGCTGCGTGCACGCCCGGTCGTGCAGGGCCGTGCGAACTCCTCCCACACCGTCAGCCTGCACTCGGGACCGCGTTCCTCTCGTCCTGACATGGCGGTGCCTGCTGGCCCAAACAAACCCGCAGATGCGTGGCGACGCGCTGGCTCGCTCGCTGCTGGTGGCGCAGTTCGTGTCCGCCGGCCAGCCGCTGCTGGCCGCAGCCAACCTGTCGCGCCCCGGCGTGCCGCAGCTGCTGGCGGCGCTGGCGGCGGTGCGGCGCGGCTACCGCTCCCTCATCTGCCCCGCCTCCATCACCGCGCCTGAGCGCGAGGTGGCCTGGCACTCGCCCTACGGCGGCGGCGAGCCCGACTGGAGCGGCTCCAACCCCGACCCCGTCGCCAACTGCGTGCTGCTGACGCTGGGCGGCGGCGCCAGCCGGCCCGGGCACATGCTGGCGGCGGGCTTCAACCCGCATGGCGAGCCCATGTCCGTGTCGCTGCCGCGCCCGCCCGCCGGCGCCGTGTGGCGGCTGCTGGTGGACACGTCGCGGCCCGTGCCCACGGCGACCGCCGGCGGCGCCAGCCTGGGCGCGGTGCTGCCGCCGTCGGAGCAGGCGCAGTACACGCTGGGGCCGTTTGGCTCGGTGCTGCTGGATGCCGTGCCGCAGGCCGGCAGCGCGGCGGCGGTGGGCGGGCCGGTGGCAGCGGCGGCTGCGCCTGGCTACGGCTTGTCGCCCGCGGCGGCGGCGGCCCGGAAGCACTGAGCGCTGTAATGTTGTGTTTACGTTGACGTATATGCGAGTGCGAGTAAGACCTCGACTACAGGGCTGTGCTCCCAAAGCACTTCGGCCGGGGCCTGTGCAAGCAGTGCTACGGATGGCAGTGGCGCAAGAACAATGAAAGAGAAGGGCGGGTTTGCATACGTTGTGGTGTAGTAGACGCGCCAGTGACACAGGCAACAAGCAACGTGTGAGTGGGTGCGAAGATGCACCACTTGTTGGCGAGGGGTTTCTGTCGTGCTAGCGGTTGCCAAATGCGGCCAGGGCCAGGTGTTGTTGTATTGTTGCATCAGTGTTTGTTAGTGCGTGGGCGCATCAACCGCCTATGAAGATGTGCAATAAGCAGGAATTGAGCTTTAAGATTGCAGACCACACGTGGGCAGGACGGCCCTGAACTGCTTGTCATTCTTGGGCTCAGAGGTGCGAAGGGGTTTACTGTGAATGCGAAGGCTTGTACGAGAGACTGCAGAGGTTGTGATTGAATATGTGGCAATGATCAAAGCATGGAGTATGGAGAGTGGCAAGGTCAGGTTGCATGGGCCATGTGGATAAAAGCGGGTGGCGGGTGGGGGCATGGGTGGGGTGAAGCTGTGGTCGAACGTGCTGATGAACTGCAATTACTTGGTGACTTTGCTCGTGTTTTACAGTGCCCTCCACGGGTGCGACATGCCCGCACGGTACTCGGGCCATCCGTGGCTCTTGCCAACGCGGCGTCCCACACGCCGGAGCAGTGTGTTGAGTTTGCGCCTAGAACAGACGACCACTCAGGATGGTGTATTGAGGCTCGCGCTGAGACAGGATCTCCCATCACAACCCATCTAGCGCCCTAAGCCAACGGACCTAGGCCGGATTGCTAGCGGATAGCTGGGGAAGACAGCATCAACCAGTGCTCGTATCTTCCATCTACACTGTAGAAATGTGCCCAAAATCCGCCGAAGGCGGAGAAAATTTTTTGGGTGTGGGTGCCGCGCATCTACGCAGGTGTAGACGTTTTGGCCGGTTTTGGCGCAAAAATGGGGGAAGCGTAGACGTTTTGGGGGGCTTTGGGGCTTGAGTGTAGATGCCGCGGTCAGGGTCATCTATGCATGTGTAGATGCCGGGTGCCTGAGGGCATCTACAAGATACGAGCACTGGCATCAACCTGTCCTCCAAACTCTGCAGCACGCACACGCTGCCGCACACACGCATGCATCACCCGCCATCCTAAGCCAGACGCCACTGCCACTAATCCAGCTGCGCCGCTTGGGCGGCCTGCCCAGCGCAGCTGGCCATGGCGTGCCGTCCTCCACACACGTGGTGATGACACGGATGTTCGCCGCAGCGTTCATGTCGCGGTGCCTGTTTCGCAGGGGACAACAGGGACACGGATGCTATGTTATGTGCACCCGCCCACACCTGCACCCGCTCAAACCTGCAGACTTACCAGACCGTTCTGCAGTCTTGGCAGACGAGCATACGCATGCGAGCTCTTGTGTGGCGTCCTGGTGCCACATTTGTAGCACACCTGTTTGTAAGAGGCACACCCGGTCATCGTCATTTTGCAAACACCCAATTAACGCTTGCATGCCAGTTGTAAATTATAGTATCATAGGCGCACATTCTTACCTGGGATGTTAGGTACTCGTCAATAATGTACACGCTTGCATACCGCTCCGCCAGGAGCTTCTGCATCGTCAAAATACCAGCACAAACGCAGGAGAGATGCGCCATACATGCTGTCACCCACAGTCCGACATGAACGGTACTCGCAGATACTGACAAATATGGGACAGCGCAGCCCCAGCCTCCAAGATCCGCAAGTCAGCGTCAGGGGAGGGAATAGAGACACTAGTCTGAAAGTAGAAGCCCGCAACCGCACCTTCTTGCCTCACCTCTCTAGATCAACTTGCTGTCGTCCAGTCGTGGATTGTGCCAATGTAAAGGGAGGCTCGCTACAACCAAACTGCGATGATCGTTCATCTAAAGCACCTTTGCACGACCTGTGCCTAGCCACGCCCCTTACTGCAACCGCCAACCCACATGAGAAACGTCATTTGCCACAGTCGCACCGAGTACACTGCGCCCCATTCAAAGCCCAATACGAGAAGGATGAATGGGGCAGCAAGCAGAAGCATCCATCTTGACTGTGAGCAGCTGTTGTGCAGCGATGTGAGGAGGCCGTTCATTATTGCAAAGGTTGTGCAGCAGGGTTCCAGCCAAGCCTTCATCATGACAAGCTCCACCTACTCATCGCAACATGTGCGGACATAGGCTTGATTGTTTATTGCGTTGTTTTCCAGCCGCAAAGGTTGTGCGGGGTTCCAGCGAAGCCTTTGTCAGGGGCCCCACCACACGGAAAACGACGCCAGAAACGATCAGGCCCATGTCCGCATATGTTGTGATGAGTGGGTGAAGCTTGTCATGATGAAGGCTTGGCTGGAACCCCGCACAACCTTTATCAATAGTGATCGGCCTCCTCGTGCCGCTGCACAACAACCGCTCACAGTCAAGGTGGGCACGGTCCTCCAGTCCTGGTGCTGGTGCGACGACGGGGTCTGCAAGGCGCCACGAACATGCTCCTGTCGGCCACATGGTGATGCGCTGCTTCAGCGAAGTGCCCGAACAGCACCCAAAGCAAGCTGCCATCACCTGCATCAGCAATCACGCAAGCACACAGAAACTCTTTAGGGTCTGCTCCAATGCTTTTGCCCTGTTTAGCCCCGGAAGTGACGCACCATGCGGGTCCAGAAGAGGGGCTGTGCTCTGAGTGGCAGCGCCTGCAGCATGAGTGAAGGGGTGAGCAGGAGCATTACGGTAATGCGATTTCACACGCAATTTCGATGCAGATGATTGCTTGGGGCGCGCACGTATGCTGAGCGAATGGGCAGGGTCACAGGAGTCGGTGAAGACAAACATAGAGCTACACAGGCATGACTTTCCTGGGTTGCCGGCCACGGTTGCCGGCCTGCATTGCACGAAACCATGTCGCACCACCACCAACTCACCGCCTGCTGCCACGCTTACTCTCCCCAATACCCAGCGGCAGAGGCAGATCCCGGGGATGGCCAGCCTACTTGGCGCTCTTCGTGATAGCTAGGGCTGGTGCTCAGGCCCATCCGGCCGGTTAACAGCGCCGCGGGCAAACATCAACCCCAACAACCCCAACCCGCTTTGGGACACTCATTTGTTGGACGGGCAACTGGTCGCCTTCGGAACCCGCGCAGCTGTGCCCACGACTGCAAGCCTACGCAGCCGCGCTCTTCGCGGTAGCTCAAGGGATGCTAGGGCTGGTGCTAAGGCCCGACCGCCGGTAATCCAGGCCCTAGGCCAGAATTTGAACTCACCGGCTTCTGCCAGTCCAGCCGCCGCCGCCGCTGCACGACATGGGAGCGGTCGGGGAACACGTGGAGATTACGGGGTGCATGTCAGAGTGTGTAAATGCGACGCGCGGAAACGCGGTGCACTGCGGGAGGCTTGGGACACAACCCCAATACGCCTCGGTTATCAGTTGTCGGTTGGTCGGTCAGTCGGACACGTTCAGCTGCAGCAACGTACTCTAACCGTTGAAGCTCGGCAAAAACGCCCATCAGGCCTCAATACCAACAAGAACGCAAGGTCAGTGCATCGATTGTGGTGGTGCAACACCGCAACGCTCACCGTCCTGCTGCTGCTTCTCCTTGCGCAGCTGCTCCTCCTGCTTGCGCACGTGCTCCTTCTCCTTGCGCAGGTGCCCTCCTTCTTGTGCAAGTGCTCTTCCTTCGTGCTCAGCCGCTCCAGGTCCTGCTCGGCAGCTGTCAAGTCCATAACGCACGACTGCTGCTCCTCAGCCAGCGCCACCCTCTCCTGCTCGCGGAGATCTGGGCGCTTCAGCTTCTCGGCTATTTCGCGAAGCTTCGCCCTGGCCGCGTTCCTGGTCCGCGTTGCCTTCTCCATTGCGGCTTCTGCGTGGCGCAGTTGCGCTTCGACATCTTTTATCTGTTTTGTGACGTCGTCAATTTCAGACCCAATGGTAGCAGAGTCGCGCACGCGTTTGACCATTTTAGCGGTGCTCAGAGCAAGCTTTGCGGTTCCGGTGAGGAAAGTACAGTAATGCAACTTGCATATGCACTGCAGGTATTTGGCAGTTGCTGCGCTGTTCTTCATCGGGCTGCTCCGGTGCGCTGCACTATGCAAACATGAGCAGTCCGTACTGCGCCCCACCCTGCGCATTACGGATACGGCGCGCGTGCCGCCGGAGCTGCAGTCTGGCCCGGATGCGGCTGCCCAACGCTCCGTGCTGCTGGCCCGTGTGCCGGCGGCGTGGCGGGTGGCGGCGTCGGCCATACTGCATGCACCTGGCGGCGCGGCCTCCGCGCCTCCTGCCCCCCAGGCAGGCTGCTAATTGCGGAGAGCCTACTGTAGGGTGGCGGCACGGCGCGGCTGAAGTGCTGACCCTCACGGTGAAGCAGGCATCCAGCTTCAGCTCGCGCCTGCATTTGAAGCGCTACGCATGCGTCACTTGGCTTGCATCCAAGAGGCCTACAGCGGCGCCGCGCCGCCGGCGGAGGCGATTCATGCACTGCGCGGGGCCCTGGCACGGCTGTGGGCTCTGGTGTGGGACCCGCGATACAAGGAACCGCTCTGGCGCCTGGCAGTCAATGGAGTCACGGGCTTTGGGATGCTTGCGGCATTGGCCGCGGATGGGCGTGTGAATGGGACAGTGTCAAGGCAGGTTGGTAAAGTCCCGTAGGGTGCAGCTGATTCCCAGAACCCAGCAGATGACAAACAATATGCAACGGCAGGGCAGGAGTACGCGGCCGGTCGAACGCCGGAGTTACTGTACCGACGAGTTGCTGGCTGGCTGGAAGTTTGCTGATGCGCATGCCTCACGCTCCGGGCGCCCGGCCAGGCGATAGCACCACACAGACACACCGCAACGCCACACTCGCGAGGCAGTGCCGCATCGCACCTGCAGGAAGATGACCAGCGTCCACGGATGGCCGCGGATGGGCGTCAGATGACTGCTGGGGCTAGGGGTCACCACTTCTGGGACTGTGTAGTGGCGGAGGCTCTGCATGATGTGTTGCGGGAACATGCGAATGTGGACATCGCACGGCACCAGTTGTGGTTGGCCCATGCGCCACCAGGGCTATCGCAGGCGGTGTGGGACACCGTGTTCTTGGCTGCTGTGGCGGCACTGGAGTACGGCCGACAGCGCCTTTACGCTTGCCGTGGTGCCTGGCTGGCCGCAGCCAACCTGTCGCGCCCCGGCGTGCCGCAGCTGCTGGCGGCGCTGGCGGCGGTGCGGCGCGGCTACCGCTCCCTCATCTGCCCCGCCTCCATCACCGCGCCCGAGCGCGAGGTGGCCCGGCACTCGCCCTACGGCGGCGGCGAGCCCGACTGGAGCGGCTCCAACCCCGACCCCGTCGCCAACTGCGTGCTGCTGACGCTGGGCGGCGGCGCCAGCCGGCCCGGGCACATGCTGGCGGCGGGCTTCAACCCGCATGGCGAGCCCATGTCCGTGTCGCTGCCGCGCCCGCCCGCTGTGGTTGGCTCTGCGTGCTTTGGCAACGCGATTGCTAGGCACCTGGTTTGGCTATGTGCCTGTGGAAACCGACCCCGGCTATGTCCGGGCGATGAGGTAATTCGGCCTCAGGCTGTTGAGGGGCTCAGCCCCTTTTCCCGTGACCGGGGAACACTTGTCTGAGCTGCGTGCGGAACATTTCCGCATGTGATGCACAGAGACTCGACCCATCCCTGGAAGTGCAGGAGAAATGTCCTGAGCCAGCAGGAAGTGCGGTGCGGCGAAATGCGCATCAATATGAAGGGTCTGGGCGCATGTCGCACCCGTGGAGGGCGCTGTATGGGCACATTGAGGCCAGGGAGGGAAGGAGGGCAAGGGCCGCCAGTATACCTCGGATCTCCCCTGCCGTACAACGGCTGGGGGTGATGGGTGATGCCCCAACTTACGTACAGGCGGTACAGCTTTGAGGAAGGAGCGACGCTCACAACTTCTCTGGCGCCAGCTGGCGCTGGTTGCATTTAGTTTCTTAGAGCATCATCAATAACTTGGGTTTAGGCGCGCGGTAACTAAATTTGCACGGGTGACCGCTGCTGCCAACCAAGAACCCGGCGCGTGTCAATCAAGGTGTTGCGACAGCGTGGTCCGCACGTGGCCACGCTAGCGGAATACTTGCAGTCTTCAAGGGAGCCTTGCGGGGGACCTTGTCATCAGGTAATCCATCAGCACGTATGTTGCCTTTAACCCCTTAGCCAGTACTGGGCCAATGTGCGAAAACCATCCGCTGAGCTGACAAAAGCGGTGTTCGCAGCACCCAAAACCAAGCCGCACGAACTGCCACTCTTGCGTAACCGGGATGAGTAGCTCTCTTAAGGAACTGGCAGCTTGTGAATTTTCGTTACTACCTCTCCGTGTGGCCGTCGGCCCTTCGGGGCCGGAAAGTACAGTGCCCTCCAGTTCGGTCAACATCGAGATGTCGGCGCCTAAGCACTGGCATTATCATAAAAAGCCTAAATAACATCTTAAGCCTGAATCCGATCACGATGCGATGCCCTGGCCCTTGAGCAACAATGGGCGGAATTTGTGCAGTCTACGAGGTGGGACTCGCCTGGCTCAGACTTAGGAGTCGGCACTTTCACCAAACGTTGTCATAACTAGTCGTGTATGTTATGGTATGCGCACATCACATAATAGACCACCAGTGCATACAAGACTAATTCCTAGTAGAGGTGTAAACGAATTTGGCCTGTGAGCACAGTTCAAGATTGACAGGACTATGGTTCTGCTCTATTATAGAACCGCATTGAGATGAAGCCCTGGTAGCTGCGGGTGGAGGAATTCGCGCCGGGTTTGAGGAGGAGGAGGGATGCCGGCCAGTATCAGTCGCTCGCAGAAGAGCTCGTCGAGCGTCGGCAGCGCCTCCTCGGCTTTCCTTGACAAGTGAGCGTGGCGAAGCGCTCTCATGGGCATGTTGGGACGGATCCAGTAAGCGCTTCAGATGCGCTGAGTCGCAGAGACTAGTCTAGTCATAGAATTATGTGCACCGCTTGCGGTGCCTTGGCGCCGGGCTGGGGGACCTTTACAGGGGCTGTGCCCTGCGGGGAGGTGAGCGCACGCATGGCTGTGTGCCTATTCAAAGAGAGTAGCATGTATGGCTGTGTGGAGGACGCCAGAAAACAAAGGAGGCTCTTGGAGCAGAACTGGGGAACACATGGTTGCCGTTTGCGCGGTGGAGCTCAGCGCCCGTCGTGACGTCGTGTACATAGTCATGCCTCAGAGTTACAGCCACGTAGGCACGACCCGGTACTCGTTCTGGCTCTGGCCCGACAACCACTGCTCGCGTCCAGTGGTACCGCGGCTGGCCGACTCCCTGCTGCCGGCCACCCCACCTACAGGTTGGAAGCTGAGGCCAGCGGCGCTGACATCCTCGACAACAGTTCGGCCATTCAGGCGGGCGTCTTCGGCGTGTTGTACACAGTCACGAAGGAGAAGTACAACACAGGTGAAGTGGAGCGGGTGGTGAAGGGGCGCTTGGGCGCCGCGCCTAGCCCCGTGCAGCCCCTTGCGGCGCGGCGACCAGCAGCAGCACGGGCCCTGCAGAACAGCAGCGAAAGCTGTAATGCAATCAGATGCTTCGGGAGCTACGCAGGGCTAAGGAGACCGGCACACCGGCGCAGCCCCTGACACAAAGGGCGTCTGCTAGCTGATCCCTCCACGCCAGCGCCTGCAACACTAGCATGTGTTCCGGCACCTGATCTCAGCACCAAACCGACAAATCAGGACATTGCAATTGCGAGCTCACTCAGCGAGCCTTGGGCCAGGGAGCAGCACAGACATCCAGCTCGGGCAGCTCTGGAGGCCAAGCGTTTCGAGGGGCCTGATTTGCAGGGGCAGCCGAGGCTGGCCCCAGGCGCGGCCTGAGCGGCCCTGCACCTACAGTGGCGGACTCAATAGCCGGTTTCCACTGATGCTTGTGGGCGTGTAGCCAAAGGATTGACGCCGGCGTTTCCAGGGGTTTTCATGGGGAGGAGTAGCGGGGTTAAGCGCAGTGTCGGCCGTCGGCGCGGCGTTCGACCACCCGGGCGGCTGGGCTCAGCTGCGAGGGGTTCAAAGCCGGCGTCAACACCATAGCTCACCCACACGCATCTAACAAAACATCATATTCTAAACCGAGCGTGCCGTTGTCACACTCCTTCACAGGCTGGCGCGCGCTGGTTCTGAAGCTTGTTTTGGACTACCTGCAGCTGTTCACGCTCACGTTCGCGGACACCGAGCCATGGGTGTTCAACGAAAAGAGCCTGTGAGTGGGCAGGCCTGGCCTGCAGGCCAAACGGCGTTGTGTCTTCAACTTGGGTTTGGATGGCAGGTCGTGACCTGGCAAGGAAAGGCGGGAATGCCTTGTATGGGCCATTGGCGGCAGGCGAATGCAAATGGTGCGGCCCTGACCGCATTCTCGAGCGCCCACTCCTGCATGTCTCCGTGCCATGACTGCCTACCGCAGGCTGTGGAAGATTGCGTCGGTTGTAAATATCGACAAAGTTATTGCGCCGCTGGTGGGTGGTGGCAGCGCGTCAGGAGCCGAGGGCTGAGTGGGTGCTGTAGAGGGGCAGTGCGGGCTCGGGGCCTATAGCCGGCATGAACTCCGTGGCAACAATCCTCCAATATACATGAGCATGCTTGGGACCTACTTGCAGGGCTACCACTTCTTCATCGCCATGTTCTATGTGATGGTTGGCGGTCTGGTGCTGATGGTGGGGCTGAGCTTGTGGGTGGCCTGGTGCTTCAAGAGCCGGAGCTTCCCGTCCGTCTGGTGCGTCCAGGGGCTGTGCCTGTGTGCCCGTGTGCCCGTATACGAGAGAGGAGCTGCCTGGTTAGCGGCCCTCCCTTTCTCGCACATCCTGACCTGTGGCGCCGCCTGCCTAGCACGCGCTCGCAACCACCTGCCTCCCGTACACCCGCCCGACGCCACACACACGCTCCCCCTCAACTCCGCCCCCCGCCCCACCCCCCGCCACACACCCACCCACCCACAGGCCCATCAAGGTGCTGCGGGTGTACGCCAACCTGTTCTTCCAGGTGCTGGACGTGTTCACCCTCACGCTGTTCCAGGTGCCCTTCAACTGCCGGTGAGTGTGCATGTGTGCGTGTGCGTGCGTGTGCGTGCCTGTGTGCGTGTGTGTTTGTGTGTGTGCGTGCGCGCAGGCCCGCGCCTTTGCAGGCGGAGTGAGCCGAGCCAATCGGGGTGGGGAAGGGATGGGTGGCACTGATTCCTAAACTAACGACTTGGTCCTGGTGATTATGGGAGGAAATCCTGGAAGAGCTGGGGGCGCGAGCTGGGGGTGGGGGCGGGAACTCGGCACGCAACGGAAGAGGTGCTAGCGGAGAGTGCTGAAAGGGAGGCAAGGGTAAAGGAGGGGCGCAGTGTCACGTCATTACTCCGTTGCACGTCATAACACCCCTGCCATGGCCGCTGCCACTGCCGCTGCTGTGTGCTGTGTGCCGCCAGGTTCATTGGGTACCCAGCTGGCATGGCCAACTACATGGCCGCTTACCCCGACGTCGGTGAGTGCCAAGTACCGCCGAGCACAGGGCTGTGCTGTGTCGTGCCGCAATGTGCAGCGCCATTGTGTGGGCATGAGCCAGGGCTGCTCAGCTGAGCGGACAGGGCTTCATCCCATGCTAGTTCTGTGGTTACCCCAACGGGCACTGCTGACGCACACACACGCTTCGTTTTGTTGTTTTTACACACACACACACACACACACACACACGCGCGCGTAAACCGTCGCTTTGCTGCATCGCATACACTGTCTTTGCGCAACGTTTTCCTTGTGCTCTTTAACACACACGCGCGCGCGCGCACACACACACACACACACACACACACACACACACACATACACACCAATGGTCCAACGCCCCCCGGCCCTGGGTCCCCTCCCGCAGTGTGCTCCTCGTTCCCGCACCTGTTGCACATGATCATCGCCGGCTGCAGCCTGCTCATTTTCTGCGTCTGCGCGCTCCTGAACCTGGGCGCCGACTTTGAGCTGAGCCCGCTGCAGCGCGGCCTGCTGTCCGTCTCCAATGCGGAGGTGGAGATGCAGGTGCGTGCGTGTGTGTGCGCGTGTGCGCGTGTGCGCGTGTGCGCGTGTGCGCGTGTGCGCGTGTGCGCGTGTGTGTGAACAAGACACGTCTGCGTGTGTGTGCATATGCACGAGCAAGTACTGAACAGGCGCGCGGACGTCTGTCACCAGCACACGTCACCGTAATGCTTCTCCACACTGCATAGCCAAGCATGCAACTACACCGCCACGTTGCCCCCGCACCCGCAAACGCAACCGTGCCTGCAGGCGTTCGCCATCAAGTTTGCGCTCACGTTTGTGTCGTACGGCATCGGCTGGCAGAAAGTGCGGCTGGTGATGTCGCTCATGCTGTCGGCGGGTCTGTCGTGGCTGTACCTGCGCTGGAGCCCGCACCTGGTGGCGTGGGTCAACCACGTGCGTGTGGGGCTGTACGCAACCATCCTGCTCAGTGCCGTGCTGGCCGTGGTGCTGGTGTTCCCACCCGAGGTGGGTGCGGGTGCGGTGGTGGGAGCGTGGATGCGTGAGTGGGTGGGTGGTTGGGTGCTGGTGGTTGGGTGCTGGTGGTTGGGTGCTGGTGGGAGCGTGCTGGTGGACTGGCACGGATGAAGGGGGGCGGGATGGGGTGGGGTGCATACATAAAAAAATCAAGAAAATGAAACTGTAGCCAGGCGCTATGGTAAGGGGCAGTGACGCGGGTGCGGGCGGGTCAACTGCGTGATCCCGGAGGAGCCGTGGGACTCTGGCCTCTGGGGTGGCCCTGCGGGCCCTGTCTGCGCGGTCCGGCTGGTTGGGTGGACGCACCACGTCACCACGCGGCGTGGCGGGCCACACAGCGCCACACACACACACAGGCTCCGAAACCTCCAGTGCAGCCCGGCCCCAACCCATGAACCGGCCGCCTGCGCGCACCCCCACAGGACGAGGACAAGGCCCAGGAGCACTACAGCCTCACCACGCGGCTGCTGTGGGCGCTGATGGGGCCCGTGTTCCTGGCGGGCGCCGGCGTCAGCTACTGCCGCCTCAACGCCTGGAGCGCCTACGTGCTGCGCCGCTTCCGCAACGCGCCGGCGGGCGAGAAGGCGCGCCGCATCTACAAGTTCGGCGACCCGCGCGAGGTGGGTGCGGGTATGGGTGTGGGTGTGTGTGTTGAAAAGAAAACAACAAAACGAAGCCCGCCCAGACGGCGCGACGGAGTTACTTACGGATACCTACCGATACCGAGCGTCTTGTAGCCGCGTCGACCCCGGTAGTCATACTTACCCGCAAAAAGCCTGGAACCCCCCCTCGGGCGATCGACGAACGACCTGACCCCGAGTGGCACCCATATGCATTGTATGCGCCGCGCCCTGGGCGCGCTACAACGTTGACCCAGCACGCCTAATGCCCTGATTCCCGCCCGCTGGTCGTAGTCGAGCTCACCTACGGGTGATAGAGGAGTGTGTGTGTGTGGGGGGGGGGTAAACTGGGAGGGGGGAGTTACAAACATGATTACTTGAGAAGTGAAGGCAGAGCCAGGAACGGTAGTAGGGGGGTGGGTGGGGTGGGAATGGGGCCGGTGGTCGCCACGGCGGTGGTCGGTGGGTTCAGGCGGCCAGTCCAGGCCAGCACAACAGGGCCTGTTTCCAGTGCTTGAACCAGCCGCATTTGTTGCTTAAAAATGCTTACATTTGAGGCTCAACTTGGCTATGCTTAAGTATGCTTGTTTTGTTACCGCTTGTGCAGGTTGAGATCGTGAGCCGTGTGTGCCGCAAGTGGGTGGACCAGCACTACGAGGTGCTGGACCGCGTGGCGGTCAAGGAGGGAGAAATCGTGAGTGCCGGAAGAAGCCGCAGCTGCTGCTGCTGCTGCTGCTGCTGCTGCTGCTGCTGCTGCTGCTGCTGCTGCTGCTGCTGCTGCTGCTGCTGCTGCTGCTGCTGCTGCTGCTGCTGCTGCTGCTGCTGCTGCTGCTGCTGCTGCTGCTGCTGCTGCTGCTGCTGCTGCTGCTGCTGCTGCTGCTGCTGCTGCTGCTGCTGCTGCTGCTGCTGCTGCTGCTGCTGCTGCTGCCGTCAATGCTAGTTTGCGAAAGCATCAACAAGCTTAGGGGTGCGGGGCTCGGGTGCAAAGGGCGTGGGATGACACGGACTGGGGCCGCCTAGCGCACATCTGCAGTCGACGGAGCATTGCTGACCACGCACCGCCACGGACGCAAACGGACACACGCACGCACGTAGGTGATCAAGGCGGGACTGCAGCTGTTTCCGGGCCGCTGCTACATGCTCATCCTGTACTCCAACTACCTCATCGACGTGTTGGACAACAGCCAGACTGGCTACAGCCAAATGGCGGCTGCCAAGCAGGTGCGTGCCCGGTGCCGGGTGCGTGTGTTGGTTATGCACGTAGTCATGTGTCCGGTGAGCGAAATGAAGTGGGTTGGCACCCGCCCAAATACCTTGATACTGTTGTACACGCCCTGTCATATCCTCAATACGGTATGTTCTGGCACAACGCCTTAACCCTTCCACGCCACGCCACTCCCAAACGCTGCGCGCAGGCCTCGCCGGACTGGATGCAGCGCTTCGCCATCTTCGCGCGCGAGCAGGAGCAGCTGCAGCGCATGAGCAGCGCGCGCGGCGGCGGCGAGAGCGGCGTGGACCTTGTGTCGTACGTGGAGTACCAGAAGAATCACCGGTGAGGCTGGCAAACAGGCAGCTCTGGGGCTCCAGGATTGGCGCCTGCCTGACCTCCGCAATGCCTTCCCCGCCGCCCGATCCTCCGCCTGCTCCACTTCTCACGCCTGACAGCCCCCCACCTGCCGTACTCCCGCCCGCCCTGTGACGCCCCCCCCTGCAGCCTGGTGATCCGCGCGCACAAGGACGCGCTGATCGCCACGCGCACCTTCTGGCAGGCGCTGCTGCACAACAACGTCAAGTTCACGGCGCTGGCGGCCGCGCTCAACGAGATCGAGCGCACCGTGCTCAAGGTGCGCCAGTGTGTCCACATGCGCCTACAGTCTGGGGGCACTTCAAGGAGCAATATACACGCGCGCCTTTCGTTCATCTCAAGATGTTTCCGAATACCACTGAACGGTTGCCCGCATACGCTTTCTTCCGCTGCGCACCACAACAGGCGGAGGCTGCGTACAAGATGGTTCTGGGCCGCTACCCGACCAACGCCAAGCTGGCCCGCACCTACGCGCGCTTCCTGGAGAACGTGGTCAACGACCCATGGAAGGCCGCCAAGTTCTTCGCGTGAGTGTGCCGTACCAGGGGCCGTGCATACCGTATGCTGCTGCTGCTGCTGCGGTGGTGAAATGAGACTGGGGGCTGTAGGTCCTCGCAACAGGGCCCCGGTCAAGAGCCGGCATGCGCTCCCTTGTTCGCCTGGAAAGACGTAGCGCTTGCGGGCATGCATTGTTTGTCGCATCCCATCCGTTGCCCCAAACCTGTACCTTCCGGCATCCACCTCGCCTTGCCTCTGCAGCATTGCGGAGCGGCTGACGGAGATGCAGGAGGCCGACGAGGCGGCGGGCGCGGAGATGGCTGCCAGCGGCGGCGCGCAGGGCGAGGCGGGCGTGGAGAACCGGCTTCTGCACCGAGTGGACGAGCGCGTCAACGCCGTGTTCATCATCAACGCCAACGGCATCATCCAGATGGCCAACAAGAACGCCTGCTCGCTGCTGGGCTACGGTGAGAGGGGTGCGGCGGGGGCGTGCGGGCTGTGCCGCCGGGCGGGATGGGCTGTGGCCTGTGGGCGAAGGCTGCGCTGACTGGGCGCCCTGGGGGGAGCTGGTCCGGCTGCTGAGTACTGAGACCGGTAGGGGTCTACCTGGGCCCACCCACATGCTGTCACTGCCTCTCCAATTGCATCGGCCTCTGCTCCACTAACCACGACGCCCTCGCGGAACCCGGACACAATCCAAATCATGCAGGCAAGGGCGAGCTGGACGGCAAGAACGTCAACGTGATCATGCCGCCTCCCTTCAGCCAGCGCCACAACAAGTACGTGCGGCAGTACGTGCACACCGGCCGCGAGACCCTCCTGAACACCGTCGTCGCGCTGCCGGCGCTGCACCGCGACCGCTACGTCATCCCCGTGCGGCTGGGGGTGACCAAGGTGTCGGGCGCCGCGGACAGCTCCACGTTCATGGGCGTACTGGAGGTGAGGGGTGGGAGTGGGAGAGGGTGGGAATGAGTGGGTGGGAAAGGGTAGATGCGTGGATGGATTTGGTTTGAGAAGCACTGCCTGCAGCATACAGTGCACCTGTCGCTGCATCTTTGGCAGTTTATTCGTTGGCCGTTTGGCACCAACCATTACTGCACGCCTCGTGACACTGCCGCGCGCCCCACTTACCTACCGTGTGGACCCCTCCTCTTCCTCCTGTTCCCCCTCGCCCTCCTCCCGCCCGCTCCTCCCGCCCGCCTGCCAGCCGGTGGCCACGGAGCGCAACGAGGCCAACGTGTACCTGCTGCCAGGCGGCACCGTGGCGGCGGTGGACCGGGCCTTTGTGGACTGGTTCGCCAAAGAGCTGGACGTGAGTGGTGGCGGGGAGACTGGAGATCGGGAGCGGCCTGGGCGGAGGATGCGGCGGGGCTGAGGGCGGGGTTGCGTATCGTGGGGCCGAGGTGGCTGTCCCATCACTTGAATTGCCTAACTGGCCATGCCTGGACCTCCACCCCTGCATCATCATCACCACCACCACCACCACAGGACTGCATCGCTCAGCACCTGGCTGACCTGGCTGCCGACTCCCACTCAGCCAACACCATTCGCGACACCATCGAGTCCTTCTCCTCCGCCGTCACCAAGGCCCACGCCGGCCCCGGCACCGGCGGCAGCCCCAACGCCGCCGCGCACGCGCACGCCCCCCTCACCTCGCACGACGCCGCGGCGCACACCGCCGCCGCCATCACCGCCGCAGAGGCGGCGGCGGCCGCCGCCACCGACAACACGGTCGTAGTCCTGCGCCACAAGTACGCGCCGCCGGTGCGTGTGACCATCCGCCTGCGCCACGTCGGCGTCGGCTCGGAGTCGCTCGTGTGCGCAACGCTGACGCGGACCCAACCCCCGGTTAGCCTGGTGCTGGTGGACGGGCGCGGCCGCATCGGCTTCATTACCTCGGAGCTGGCGGAGGCGCTGGGCGCCACGCCGGAGGGCCTGGTGCAGCAGAGCATCGCGGACCTCATGCCGCCGCCCTGGAACAACCTGCACGCGCACGCGGGCAGCGCCGGCGCCGGCAACTGGTTCCGCCAGGCGGACTCCTCCATGGCCAACATCGGCGCGCCCATGATCGGGGACCACGCCGCCAGCGCCGCCGAGCCGGGGAGTGGAGGTGCTGGTGGCGGCGCCGACGTCGGCGCCGGAGGCGCCGGGGCCGCTGGAGGCGGCCACGGGCACGGCCACGGCCACGGGCACGGGCACGGGCACGGGGACGCGCACGGGCATGGGCACGGCCACGGGCACAGCCACGGGCACGGCCACGGCCACGGGCATGGGCATGGCCACGGGCACGGGCACGGGCAGCATGGGGCCCATGGGTCCCACAGCATGACGGGCATGTCTGCAAGTGCGGCAGCGGTGCACAACGCGGTGCAGAACCGGGGGTTCGGACATCGGCACAGCGATACGGGGCGGTCGCTGGTGCACTGCGCGAGCGGACTGGTGTCGGCGGAGGCCGCCGCAGCGGCGGAGGCGGCTGCGGCGGGCTGGGCGCCGGGCCCGAATGGGGAGTACCCGGTGATTGAGGGCGCGCCGCAGGGCAGCTGCATGGGCGGCACCACGGTCATTCTCGGGTCCAGCAGCAAGGTGCAGGACTTATACCGAGTCCAGGTGAGGGAGACGGCCAAATGAAAGCTGGGAATATATATAATATATATATATATATGTGTGTGCGTGTGTGTGTGCAGGGGTGGTGTCTTGTGATGCTGAAGTGGAATTGTGCATGGTGACAATGTGGCGGTTATCGAGTTTGCCTGTGGCCTGATGCATTTAATGCGCCGCTAACGCAACTGATGCCGCGCAACTGCTTAACACGTGCAGGTGTCGGCGCGAGGCGAGGCCGCAGACGGCAGCGCCATGCGTGTGGTGATGGTGCGCAAGAGCAACATCAACGCGGCGCTGCAGGAGCGGAGGCTGAGCATTGTGGTGGACGCCGCAACCGGCATCGTGTTGGAGGCCGGCAACAGCTCCCAGGGGCTGTTCGGTTTCAAGCCCTCTACACTTGTGGGGCGCAATGTCAGCGACATCATCGCAGCGTTGCGACCCACGCCACCCACGAGTGCGGCCACGAATGCAGCTGCCACAGGCGCGGGGGATCAGGGGGCAGCTGGCGCTCCCGGTGGAGCAGCGGCAGCGGCCGCGGCACCCACAGGCGCAGCAGCAGCTGGCGGCAATGGTAGCGGCACTGGTCATGTGCAGCGCACTGACAAGGGGGAATCCAAGGCTGGCGGCAATCCCGCAACCACAGCCGCCACCAAGCCACGCGGGCGCCGGCCGCCCAGCAAGCGCTCGTCCATCCTGTCCGTCATCACGGGCGACACGCCGCTGAGCACCCAGCAGCTGTTGTGCCAGCTGGCGGCGGCATCCATGACCGTCAACGGTGCTAGCTGGTGCGTCACACAAGTTCTGGGAACTAATAAAAACGAGAAAGAGCGAGAGACAGGATCACGTTGCGGACGATGTGGGAAAACAATATGTGTACATGTGTGCGCATTTGCTTTGCCTCCATGCACTGGCAAGCATGCCTTACCCAACCTTGCCTCCCATGGTTTCTGCTGCTGTCAATCCATCCGTAAACATCCTGAGCTTCTGACACGTTGCCCACTTGTTGTCGCAGGCGTGTGGGCGTGACACCACCCATGGATGACCGGCTGCTGGACAACCTGGGGCTGCTTCGTGATGCCTTCATCGCGCGCCAGACACGGGCGGCGGTCATGGAGGTGGACGTCCTCGTGCCGCCCTCCACACTTATCATGGGCGACCATGATGAGGAAGAAGAGGAGGAGGCGGAGGAGGAGGAGGAGAGGGAGGCGGAGGAGGTGGCGGCGGCGGCTGCTGGCCCCAGCTGGGAGGACTTGGGGACGAGGAAGCTGCAGGAGCAGGATGGTGAGCCCACCAAACGCGACTGGGTGGACACGGCAGCTGGCTACGTTCAGGAGCAAAGCCCCGGCCTTGGGGGGCGTCGTTCGCAAAGCCACGCCCGCAGCAGTGGCGGCTTAAAGTCTGTGTCTGTCTCCATGAATGGCAACATCAGCAAGACACGCTTCGAGGATACCGCATCGGCCATGCCGCCAGGCTTGCCGCTGCCGCAGCCATGGGAGCAGCAGCAGCAGCACACTGGTGCAGTCGCTGGGAAGGGTGCAGTGCTGACCCCGGCGGAGCTGCTTTGCGGCAGCGCCAGCAACGGCGGCCGGCCTTCGGGGCGCGGCAGTGATGAGGTCAGCGAAGTGGATCCAGCGGGTCACATGATCGACTTCTATGCCGAGTCGCTCGTTGCAAAGGACGGCGGCAACAAGGCCGACGTTCTCGACCGCAAGGGGTCGAAGGCTGACTTTCTAAAGCTCGACCGGCTGGACAGCAAGCACCAGCTGGCTGCTGCAGCCAACGGCGGCAAGGGCTCGGTCGTAGCCACTGGCCAGAACGGCTATGCGCTAGCGGTTGGACCTCAGCATCATCAAGCCAAACCAGGCACAGCGGCGACTCGTGGCGGTCGGGCCGGCGGGAATGGCGGTGGCAGCGCGCGGTCGAAGAAGAAGAAATCCCTCCTCAATGCGCCGACCTTCCGTGAGATGCATGACAAGGGGCAGCTGTCGGTGGAGGCCGCCGCGCTCATTGAGGCCGGGCTGACGGAGCTGACGGAAGCAGCAGCAGCCTCAGCGGCGGCGGCACCTGGTGCCGGCCATGGCGGTGGCAACGGCGCCGCTGCCACGGCTGTCAGCGAAGGCAATCCCAAAGGCACGGGTGATGGCAGCAGTGGCGGTGGTCTGAAGCTGCGTCTGAACCTGTGGCGCTCGGAGATGCTGTGCGGCGTGCTGGAGGTGGATGGGCAGGGTGAGGTGGTGTCGGTGGCGCATTCACAGCTGCACCCAGCTGGCTTGATATTCGGTATGGCCACTGCCGGCCTGACCAAGACCAAGCTTGGTCGGTTGGTGTCACTGCCGCCCTCTGCCTCCATGCCTGTGAAGTCCGCCGCTGGCACCGGCACGGGCGGCGCGGGCACAACCGGCGGCGGCAGTGGTGGCGGCGCAGTGACACCGGCACACCTGTTTGAGATGGCTGCGGTGGTGGCGTCACCGGCAGAGACAAGCTCCCCCGGTGACCTCCGCAGCAGCAGCGGGCAGCTGCTGAGCCCGCGCGGGGATGCGGCCAGCAAGTTGCCGGCTGTGAGGGGCGCGCTGAAGAGTAGGGCCAAGCAGGTCAAGGTACGTTGTGATGTTTCGAGGTTGTGAGGTTTGGTCTGAAGGCACCAAGTGTATGACACTTGACACACATAGTAGGATCGGCCCGGCCCTGCCACCCGGCCTGCTGGCTGCCAAGTTTCAATCACGCATGACTTAACCTGAATGTTTGCATCCCGACTTTGCGCAGGTGAGCCCCCTGCACCAGCTGAACGGCACCCATGCCGACGGCGGCCGTCTGAGCCTCAACGTGCAGGCTGTGGTGCGTGAGGGCGGCGGCAGCCACTCCTCCACCTCCGCCTCCTCCCGCAGCTACGTCTTTGTGCGGCTGCGGGAGCCCGAGAAGCCCGCAGACCAGGCGTCCCTGCTGCGCGCTCTGCTGGCGGTGCTGCCACGCAAAGGCCACCACCACGGCCACCACGGCCAGAGGCATGGCACCTCCAAGCGCCGCAGCAGCGTCCTTTCGCTCGGCGATGCCCTGCAGAAACCGGCGGGGGGCGTGCCAAAGGCACCGACAGCGGTGCCGTCGCTGCCGCCTCCAACCGCAAGCGATGGCAAGCAGCAGGGCGCGCCCGCCTGGCTCAATGACCCCGAGGAGCTCGAGAAGGGCGAGGCGATCGGGGTTGACGCCACACAAGCGGCGGGGGCACTGGCGGCGCAGCCGCAAGACCACATCCCTGACCTTGGCGCTGCTGCTGCCGCGGGTGCGGCGGCGGCGGCGGCCACGTCGCCACGCAACCTGCGCGTTCCGGCCACGCTTGGCGGCAGCGGATCTGACGACGAGGGCAAAGGCACCATGAAGGGCAAAGGCGTAAAGACGGGTGCAAAGCTTGAGGACTCGGCCGGTGGCAACGGCTCTCAGAATAGCGGCAGCGGCAACGGCAGTAATGCCGGCGGCGACGTTCGGGCCCAGATCCAGATAAGTCCGCTGATGCCTGGTTCCGGATCCAAAGACAGCGACGAGGTGATGGCGGCGCAGGCCGCCGCCGCCGTGGCTGCCGCTGCGGCGGCGGTGGCTGCAGCCGGTCCTCCCAAGCCTGTGGCGGAGGAGGGCGAGGGCAGCGAGGAATACGACGAGGGGGAGGAGGAGGATGACTGGGACGAGGAGGCGAGCGAGGGGGGCGGCACACCGCGCGGCGGCGCGTCGCCCCGGGCTGGCGAGGAGGGCGAGGATGGGCGGCGCTTGGGGCCGGAGCGTAGCAGCAGCAGCGGCAGCAGCAGCAGCGAGGGCAGGGGCAGCCGCAGCCTTCACCGACAGTCCAGCTCTGGCGGAGGCCGCTCGCCGCTCACAGGCGGCGTCGGTCTGAGCCGGCACAGCACCGGCGGCAGCAGCAGCAGCAGCCGGAAGAACTCAGCCTCGCCCACAACCAAGGCCCGGCGCAACGCCGCAGGCGGGGCGGCCTTGCCGGACAAGGCGGACCGGAAGGGCAGCACCCTGCTGGACCGGAAGGTCAGCCTGGGCGTGGAGTCGAGCCAGGGCGCCGAGAGCACCGGGCGCAGGGTGCTGCTGAACACGCCCAGCATGGCAGCGGCGCGGCAGCAGCAACAGCAGCAGCAGCGCGCGTTTTCACCCTCGCCGCTGGGCCGAGCCAGTCCAGAGCTGGCAGCGGGCGGGGCTGGCGGTGCCGAAAAGGGCGGGCCGGGGTCATTGGCCATCGGCGCGCTGGGCCGCACTCGCTCGCCCACACGGCGTGCTGCCTCCGCCGCATCGCTGTTGCCGCACGCGGTCACGTTGGGCACCAGCGAGGTTGCCTCTCCCGACAAGCTCACGCCGCGGACATCGCCCAGGCCCGGCGGCCTGCTGTTTTCGGAGCTCCGTTCCGCAGTGTTCAGCTCGGTGCCGCCGCTGGCGGCGGCGGGCGGCGGCGGGAGCGGCGGTGGCGAGGGCGGCGGGAGTGGCGCGTATGAGGGCCCGGGCAGGGGAGCGGGCGAGGGGGCCCGGGGCGGAGGCGGAGGCGGAGGCGGAGGCGGGCCTGCGCCGCCGCCCGACGACCCCGATGAGGTGGGCAGCCAGGGCAGCGCCATGTCCGGCATTGAGGAGGATGTGGGCATCACCGGGCACCACACCGACTACCGGTGAGTTGTTGGGAGCTGTTTCTGTGGCTCCGGGTGAAGGGCCGGGGCAGTAGCGAACCCGGGGTCGGTGTAGTTTAGTAGATGAAGTGTATGGCAGGGTGGTTGTATTCACCATCTTCAACAACATGGGGCTGTCGATGCTTCAATCCCCAAACGGGAGGCGCAATGCTGTAGCAAAGGCGAAGTAGTCGTTCCCATGTCCGACGGGGGGGAGGATGCACACCCTCCTTGCTGTCCTCTCCCCGCAAAACATCACGCTCACACACACACACACACACACACGCGGTAACTCCAGGTAACATCCGTAAACCGTCGCTTTGCTGCATCGCATACACTGTCTTTGCGCAACGTTTTCCTTGTGCTCTTTAACACACACACGCGCCCACCCCGCCCGGCCTCGCAGCCGCGGCAAGCGCTTCAAGAAGCTGGCGGCCATGCTGGGCAGCAGCAGCGTGCAGCGCGCGGCGCGCGACTTCCGGTGGCAGGCGCTGCTGGCGAACGTGGCGCAGGTGCGCACGTGTGTGTGTGTCTGCAGGCGGGCGGGCTCATGTTGGTGTTGGAGCGTCATTGCCCCAGCCGTCCACATGTTCCGGTAGTACAGCCGCCCAGCCGCCCTCCTGGGCCTGCCCCGTCCCGCCCTGCCCTCTGCCGGGCTGCTGTCCTGACAAGCCTACCCGTCTCCATCCAACCCCCCCTGCCCCTGCCCCTGCCCCCAGTGCCCTACCCCCGTCTACCAGTTTCTTAGCGAATCATGAAATGTAACCCCCCGCATCCCCTCCACCTCCCCGCCCGCAGGTGGTGTCCAACCTGATCTCCTTCGTGCTGCTGACGCTGCTGCTCAAGGCCCAGATCAGCAGCGTGGATCGCATGACCTACACGGCGGTGGGGCTGCGCAAGGCCAACGAGCTGTTCATCGAGATGGTGCGGCTGGACAACATCCACCGCGGCCTGTTCCCCAACACCTCGTGGTGAGAGCGGGGAAGAGGGGCGGGGGAGGAGAGGCAGCGAGGGAGCGAGGGTGGCCATCCATGCAAGGTGGATTGTGGGGTGGGAGGAGGGGGACGGGTGGGTGGGGCAAGCAGAGGCGGGATTGTGGTGGGGCGGGATTGTGGTGGGGTGGGCGTGTGGGGGTGGCGTGTGGGCGTGTGGGCGGAGCGGGGGGCGCGCACTCAGGGGGAAAGGACTGCCACGTCGTGCCGTACTCGGGCCAGGGGCTGAGGCGCTCACGGGGCGCTCATGTGTGCGGCTGCTGACGCATACACATCCTGTCACAGGTACACGCCTGCGTCGCTGAATAGCACGGTGGACGAGCTGGGCTCCATCCTGTACGAGTTCACCACACACCACGCCCAGTCTTACCTGGGCAGCGGCGCCGGCCGCATCACCGACGCCACGCCCTACAACCCCACCAGCCTGCTGCACACATGGAACTACCCCATCCACAACGTCATGAGCTTCTACAGGTGCGAATTGTGTATGAGTGTGGGTCCGGGTGAAGAGCGGGGGCGCGGGCCTTACGTTAGCCAGCATCACGCTCTCACCCACTCCCAACCACACAAACACACACACACACACACACAAACACACGCACAAACACACACACAAACGCACACTCCTGCATCATCCCTCAACGCCCTGCCTCATGTCCTCCCTCCACCACCACCACCACCACCCCCAACGCCCCGCACACTCGATGATGTCCTCTCGCCCTGCCCGCAGCGTGGAGCCGCCCGCCGTGGCGCTCACGCCCACCTCGCTCTGGGAGCTGGGCACCCGCATCAGCGAGCGCTCCCTGGAGGTTCACCACCTGCACCTGGAGCTGGCGGCCGCGGCCCTGGTCGGCGCGCCCTGGGCGGAGCTGCAGGCGCCGCTGCGCAACGCCACCGCGCCCTCCAACGGCGACCCCTACACAGACTTCATCGCGGCCCGGCACCTGGCCGGCGCCTACCAGGCACTCAACGGGTCGCTGTTGATGTCCTCGGCGGCGGACGCCATCGCAAACATCAGCGTCAGCGGCACCAACTCGACCGGCAGCGGGAATGGAACGCAGCTGGCGGCGGCGGTGGCGGCGGCAACTAGCAACGGCCGGAGGCGGTTGTTACAGCAGTCCATCGCAAACGCTAGCGTAACCACAAGCGGCAACAGCACCACCGCGACCTCGAACGCGACAGCGGTGACAGCCGGCCTCCAAGTAGCAGCCGCTGCCGGTGCCGTCGTTGCCTCGGCTGCCACAGCCAATGGAACCGTTAACATCACCGCTGTTGCCAACGCGAAGAACGTGACCTCCAACGGCCCGCCTCTGGAGTTCGCGGTGATGACACTCCCGGACGGCACCAACTGGACGGTGCCGCTGCTGCCGGGGGCGGGTGTGGGGTGGAGCGACGCGTGGCGTTTCGTGATGGCGTCTGGTCCCACGGAGCTCAACTCCGGCTATGAAGATACGCTGGTGAGAGTCTGGCTGGTGGTGGTGGTGGTGGTGGTGGTGGTGGTGGTGGTGGTGGTGGTGGTGGTGGTGGTGGTGGTGGTGGTGGTGGTGGTGGTGGTGGTGGTGGTGGTGGTGGTGGTGCAGGGACGGCGTCGGGTATGGGGCTCTTGCACCTGCAGCCCCACCCTGCACGTCTGTGACTCAGCTTCCAGCAACCCGGGCTTTGCGGTTGCCTCGCCCTAACCTGCCGTGCCTCTTCGCATCACCTCCTGACACACACACCCCTCCCCCGCCCTCCTTCCTTGCCCGCTCCCGCTCCCGCACAACACACAGCTGGCGCTGGTGGACCGGGCTGTGGAGGACTCCAACGCCATCAACCGCGTGCAGCTGGTGCTGATGCTGGTGGAGGGCTGCGCCGTGGCCACGCTGCTTGTGGCGTACATGTGGTGGCTGCAACACCGCGTCACGCAGCAGCGCTACCGCGTGTACAGCGTCTTCATGGCGGTGCCGGTGGGCATGATCCGAGCGCTGGCCAGCCGCACCATCCAGATTAGTCAGGGCAGCGACAGCGACGTGAGTTGGCCGTAGCGGCGTGCTGTGCTTGCGGTGCTTTGTGATGCTTTGTGTTTGGATGGTGGCGATAAGGATGGGGTTGGGGGAGAGGGTGGCGGGTTGTGTACTGTATTGCGAGCGAGCGAGCGGCGTTCTTTTGGGATACCCATGGACAAACATCTTGCTCTTGTACATCTTACAGGAGGACTCGGACGATGAGGACTACGCGTTACAGCAGCAGCAGGCGCAGCAGCAGCAGCAGCAGGCGCAGCTCAACATCCGACAGGAGTCGCTGGCGGCATCCGGCTCCTTCGGGCGCGGCCTCAGCGGCCTCAAGGGCGCGTTGGCGGTCATCGGTGCCTTCAAACGCAACAGCACGGGCGACAATGTGCTGTACGGATCGGGCGCCCAGAGCTCCAATGGCCGCAGCGGGCGCAGGTGAGGTTGAGGGTTGTGTGAGGTCGGGGCGGTGGGCGGGGGCATGGTGGTTTTGGGCGCGGGCATGAGCGTGTGAGACCATGAAGCCACTTCGTTTGTCCTGTGCAGCCCGTAATTGCAAAGGTTAGAATGCCGTTGTGTGTGCGCATAATCTCCAATGAACTCGGCGTGGCGAGGCCTTGCGGGCTGAGAAAGTAAACTGCCGGTTGCGGGGCTTGAATGTCCTTTGTGTGCGGGACTAAATGTACGTGTGCGCTCTTTCGCGACTGCCCTCGCACCCCGCCTCCTGCAGGAACAAGCGCAAGCTGGTCCTGAACAGCCGCGACTCGTTGAAGCTGCTCATCCCCTTTGTGGCGTGGGGCGTCACCATCTGCGTCATCTACGCCGCAGGTGCGCCTGCCCCTGCTTCTTCGCCTACCCTTGCTTGCAATGGCCATCTCCCAACCGCCCAACACCCCACTCGCACTCGCCGACACCCGCACTCACAGACACAGCCTCACACCCACCCACCTAACACCACCACCACCACCACCACCACCACCACCACCACCATCACCACCACCATCACCACCCTGATGTGCCCTCCCCCCTCCACCACTTCCTGAACTAATCATGAATGTAAGCCCCCCCATGTGGTAACGACTTCGTCTGCAGTCTTCATTGCATCCTGTACCGCTTTTCCAAACATCCCTGCAACCCCCCCGCACAGGCTACTACTACCTCAACCAGGTGCAGGCGCCCGTCAACCTGCTGTCCGTCATCGACACCTCGCTCATCCACATACACCGCCTGGTGCTGTACGCCTTCATGACCTGCAGCGAGATAGCCGGGCCCGCGAGAGAGGTGCGTGGGCGGCGGCAGCGGCAGCGGCGGCAGGGGGAGAAATGGGTCGCGAGGCTGCCTAAGGTTGCGTTTGGTTACCGTGTAGCGGCATGCAGCAGCGATGAATTGAGCCCTCAACTGTATGAAGGGGCCGTTGCTAGTGTCTGGCCTGCAAAACGCACCTGGCAGCTTTTACATTGTTCAAACCTTTTGGTCCTTTGACTCGTTTGCTTTCAGGTGATGCGCGGCCTGTTGGCTGAGGAGCTGTACGAGTTCAAACTGGCGTGGGACGTGACGCTGTACGGCAGCAACGCCACCACCGCGGGCCTGGACCGCCGCTACGACCGCGTGCACACGGGCGTCAGCTTCATCAAGGTGCGGAGCGGGGCGGGGCGGGGCGGGCGGGGCAGGTGGAAGGGAAGGAGGGCGGATGGTGGCGGGGGTAGTTACCTCCACTCCCAAAGAAAGCAAGACCGGGCGGCGCGGTGGGGTGCTGCCAGGCGGGGCAGGGAGGGGTGGCGCGTTGCGTGTTTTGGAGCAAACCCTTCGGGTATTGGCACGGTCAAGTGATGACGAGCGAGGACTGCGCTCGTGCACCCCGCACGCACTCCTCGCACAAGCTCACATGCTCCTTGTGCTTTCCCTGCCACACACAAACACGCACCGCAGGGCAACATGGCCACGGTGCTGTACCGCGAGAAGCAGTGCAGCCTGTTCGGCATGTCCGACGTGGACCCCTGCCCCGCCCCAACCGACTCGTTGTACATGGTGAGCCAGCGGAGCACCCCAAGCGCTCCGGGGCTTGCTTCGCCTCAACACCTGGGATACCTGCGAGCCATACCTGCTCATGCGGGTTAGGCCGGCCGGGAATCTTCGGCATGTTCAAAAAATACCAAGCATTCCCTGGATTTGCTTGGATCCTGGATGACCCTACATGCTGTTTCCCCGCTGGGCATGCTGGCGTAACACGCACACATACTCGCACGCAATCGCCCTCCTAACACGCAACGTGTCGACCCGCTCCCCTCTTTCTCTCCCCCCCCCCCGCACCCCTACGCCTGCTGTCTACTTCGCTACACTTCTCTGTACCAATCCTTGCAATCCCCCGAAACCCTCGCATGCGCAGGCCACGGTGCACGGGCTGTCGTACATGGTGGACCGGCTGGTGGAGGACGTGGAGGGGCTGCTGGCGGAGCCGCTGGAGGCGGCCAACATCAACTCCACGCGCCTGCAGTACATCATGAGCATCGGGCAGGGGCCACTGGAGGCTGCGCTGTCAGTGCTGCACGGCGACACCGTCACGCACGTCGACAGCTACTACAAGGTGCGCGGCACGTCTCTTGCTCTGTGCGTGTGTGTGTGATGCCTTTTGCTGGAGCCTGTGCCTGCCGCTTCCCCTTTCCTCTTCTTGTTACTAATCATGCCTGTAACTAGTCATGCCTGGAACCCTCACCGACCCCCCGCCCTCACTCACAAACAAACACACACACACACACACACACACACACATACACACACACACACACACACACACACACACATATACACACACACATACACACACACACACACCCGCCCGCCCGTTGTTTAACACGCGCCCGCACCCGCCCTCAGCTGGTGGACCAGCTGCACGTGGCGGCCATGGTGCTGAGCTGGGTGCTGGCCATCGGCTTCGTGGTGCTCATGCTGCGCCCCTTCCTGCGCCGCAACAAGGGCGAGACCACGCGCATCGCAAAGATGCTTGCGCAGCTGCCGGCGGAGGTGGACATCGAGGGACTGGTGTTCAGGCTGCTGCTCGCCTCGCCCGCCATCAACAGGTGTGAACAAAAGCGCGCGCGTGTGCATTGTCGTACCACGCGCGTGCGGGTCGGTCGTCCCACCTGTGCCCTGTGTCTTTGCAGCGGGGGAAGCCCCTCCTCCTGGCTCTCTCCATATGACCTGCGGGCTGCGGCTGTTGGGGGGCGGCCGCGGTGCCGCGGTCCTCGCACGGCTCCCTACATGCGGTGCCCTCCCCCCGCCGCATGTCCCCGCCGCATATCCCCGCCGCGCCATGGCTGCTCCGACCTTGACGCCCTTCATCCTGACATCTTTCATTTGAACTGACAGGCGCAACCGGCGCGCCTCAGTGGCCACCCTGATCGCCGACGACCCCGTGCTGGCAGCCAAGCTGGCGCAGGCGGAGGCGCAGGCGGAGGAGCTGGCCAGCGGGGGCGCGGAGGCCATGCAGCGCTTCACCAGCCACCTGGGCACCAACAACGGCGGAGAGCAGGGCCCGCCCCAGTTCGGATCCTTCCGCGGCCGCACCATGAGCAACCAGGGCTACTTAGCGTCGCCACTGCCAGGCGGCGGCGGCGGGGCGGGTGGCGGCGGCAGCCGCACGCCGCCGCCGCGCAGCCCGCTTGGGCCGTCGGGAGGCGGCGGCGGCGGCGGGAGTGGGAAGTTCGGTGCGGCCGTGTCTGCGGCCATGGTGCTCAAGGGCAACCAGGTGTCGCCGATGCCGTCGCCGCGCAAGGGCCCTGGGGGCGGCAGCGGAAAGGGCGCCTGGGTTTAGTGGGGTGCTGGGGCACGGTGGAGGTGCAGGCGGGGCACAGGCGGCAGGAGGGAAGGGGCGCTGCGAGCAGGCGCAGGTTGGTGTCGGACTTGGAAAACCTAAAACCCATTGAACGTTGAAGTATGCCGGCCAGAAAGCACGGTGTAGGCAAAACATGTTGCTTTGTATGGGAACCCACTCCGGCCACGTGCATTGCATTGATGAGAATCATAGCATTGAAGAGGAGGTTACGGGACCGGCCACCCGTGTTTGAATCGGACGATCTGAAACAGGAAGTGGTGCGCTGCGGGTATTGCTTGGTTTGGTCAGGGAACACAAGGCAATTGACGTGGGTGCTAGAGTTGTACACCGGTATTGGGGCTGCGCGAGGAAGGCAGCTGCGCATCACATACCTGACTTCTGGTCTTGGGCCCACACTGGCATTCTTGAGATGATCTTGCTCCTGTACTGCGATGTGGACCTCAGGACTTGAGGGTGAGACGGGACGTGAGATGGATAGGTCGCGGCCGGGCGTAGCCCTTTTACGTTACAGTCTCGCTTGATGACAACTAACGCTTTGGCGTTCGCAGTTTTGAAAGCCGGAGACGTGTCATTTGTGCCTGGTTGCGTGCTGGCGTTGGGCATTTCATTTGAGGTGGCCTGGAATACGGCTCAGTTGCTCGAGGCTGTGCCACGGGGCCCTCTGGCAGTCTTTATCGATGCCGTGCGTACACATCCGGCCGTATGTATCTAGTATGATTCACCTTTTGGGCACAGCGCAGGCCCTGTGGAAAAAAACGTACATGCTGATGACGCGCTGACGTGTGGCGTGCAGCTCGCCAGTGTGCCGTAGTGAGCTCTAAATGACACAACACATGCAGAAGGCGGACGTGGTTCCGAGCCTTCCGACTGTAGGTTGCAGTTGGCCGCGTGCTTGAATGAGTGCGCTGCCCAAGTTACGATCCTCCGTACGCATTGCCGTACGCACCTCGTATAAATCTTTTGGCAAGGGGGGCAAGCCTGTTCGCGCAGGCTGTGTGTGGACTGGATGATTGCAGCGGAAGGGACTTTTTATGCCTCTTTCAGGGCTTTCACAGCCAAAGGAAAACCTGATTCATGCTCTGACGTTCCTAGCCAGTATTTTGGTGGATTTGTGTGGGGTGCAGGTATGGCAAGCACTGTGCCGCCCGTGTTTTGTTTAGCACGGTGTGCGCATGGCCATCGCTTTTTTTCAGCGAACGGAACGAAATGGGGAAGAGCTGGGGGCACTGGGGGTGACGCAATCGGTACCACACGAGGGGGAGTTTACTCTCGCTCGGAGACAGCAATACCTGCCGCCTGTGATGTGGATCTGGTTGGAAGGCGGCGGCTCAGCTCTCAAACGCAAACGCACAAGTTTGCATATTTGAGTGCAAGCCGCTTGTAATTACGCTGTCGGATTGGTAGACGAGGCAGATGGTATGTATGACTGTGAAACACACTGCCGCATTGTATGAGTGGGCACTTGGCAATGACACATCATTGGGTTTGCAATGCAAGTAGTGTAAGGCTGGGGCCTGGGAAAGCACCGTCTTCCCTTGCCGCAAGGTGCCTTGCAGCGCCGCTTTAAGCGCTGATGCGAACGGTGATTATTGCAAACAGCCATTATGGGTTTGTCGGAGGGGTCACACAGATTATTGCTCGACGCCGGCTGAAGGGGTCAGTGGACGGGGCCTCCGTCGACCTTAACTTTCCAGCCTGTGTAATGTTGCAACACACATTTCATGCTTGCACTGGTTGTGGGATTGGTGGAAGCAGGTAACTGCAGCCTCTGCAGCTGTCGCAATGAGCCGAAAGTGTGAGGGAGCCGCGTGACCACACAGTCGTCGAGAGCAGGTCAAGTAGGTCACAGCCTGACAGGGCGAGGGAAGCAAGTGGCCGAGTCCCGAGCGAGGAGCAAGACACTCCCGGCCCAGGCGCTGATGACACTGAACCTCCCCTGCACCGAACACACGTCGCTCGTGGGCAGGTGCGAATACACATCGCCGCTCCTTCATTTCACCCGGCCGCTGAGCGGACGAGGTGCACCGCACTGCTCTGTGGGCTCCTCGGCCCTCAGCCCGTCGGGCCCACACATCATGCGCCACCCGCCGCTTCAGCTCAACTTGACTGCAGGCGGCTAAGCATCTCCATGCTGCTGCTGGCCGCCAGCTGGTGCCACGAGGCAGCGGCAACCGAGGAAACGCGAAGAGACGCTTGACCCTAGAATTACACATCCTCTGCTTGCAAGTAACCCGCAAGTAACCCGCGGGCGTGTAACCCGCGCGTGATGCACGGCAGGCTGCCTTACGAGTTAAGACTTCTCCAGCTCGCGGTCGCTGCAATCCTTGCACTCCGGTGACGCGGTAACATCGTTACTTGCTGATGTGTTGCATTCGTTGAGTCGTGGGCTCCGGCGATTCGTCAGGCCCACCCACCACGTGCACACAACCGCCAGTCCACCGCTGGTCACAGCCCGCAAGTAAGGCGCGCCGAGGGCCAAACGCCTCCCGCACTCCACACGCCGCCACCACCTGACAGCTGTGGCCAGCCCACTGCCGCCTCGTCACCCGGCACCGTGACCGCCCTTGCGGGCTCGTACCCCCGGGTCCCCGACCCGTGTTAACGCTGATGCTACCTGTCGGCTGTCATTAAAGCTGCCTATCTACCCACGATCCTCCACACTCCTTATACGGCCTGCACGGCGCCCACGCCCTCTCCGTGCTTGTGCACTGAGCTGCTGCTGCCTCGTCTGCCTATCGCGGTATCGCCCGTTATGCCGAACCCACCAACCATCACACTGCTTCCATTTTGCACGGGGTCAACCCACGAACCTGCACCCCGAAAACACGAGCCTTGCGAGCCTGGTCTCCACCCACTCACCGCCCTGCCGCCGCCTCGCCCCCCGCCTCGCCCCCCGCCTCCCCCTCCTCCTCCTCCTCTTCCTCCTCCTCCGACTCGCTCGGCGGCAGCTCACGATTCATCCTCCGCCTGAGGTCCTCGAGCTCCGCCTCATCCGGCTCAGCCTCCTCCTCCTCCTCCTCCTCCTCAGCCTCGCCCTCCTCGCCCTCGCCGCCATCCTCATCATCATACCCGTCGTCCACCTCCTCGTCGCTGCCGCCGCCCCGGCCGGCCCCGCGCTCCCAGCGCCCCGCCGCGGCAATCTCAAGAACGTCGAGTGCGGCCGCGGCGCTCGCGGGCCCGGCGGCGGGGCTGCCGCCCGCCAGGTAGGCGTTCTGTGCGGCGATGACGTCGACAGCGGTGGCGCACGACGAGTAGAGCGACAGCAAATGCGCGTTGGTGGAGAAGAAGGAGTGGCCCCTGCGACGTGCGTGCAAGTGTGCAAAGGTGATAAGGGGTCGCTGTGTGTGGTTGTGTTTGGATGTGCAGCATGAGCGCAGTACAGGCGCGCACACCCACAGTTCTTGGATAGCACGCCCAGCACACAAATCACTCGCATGCAGCCCCCGCCTTGGACTCCACCAACCACCGTCAACCCGGCCCTCCCGCCACCAGCCAGCCGCCCTCTCCCGCCCAGCCGCCGCCCAGCCGCCACCCAGAGGCACGCACCACTTGAAGCGGCTCAGCACCCCCACCGCCTCGTCCCGCAGGCCGCAGATGAACAGCGCCGCCGCAAAGGCCTCGGCACACGACAGCTTGCAGGGCTTGCCTGAGAGCGTGTGTGTGTGTGTGTGCGCGCGTGTGTGTGTGTGTGTGTGTGTATGTGTGTGTGTGTGCGTGTGTGTACGTGGGGTGTCTAAGGCACCGCACCGCATGCGTGCGTGCGTGCCAGCCTCAGGCGGCCATCCCAGCCCCACACGCACACGCGCATGCGGGCAAGCCCTGCGTCACAGCGCACCACGCAAGGCGCCCCCTAAACGCACCGTAGTTGACTGGGTTGGCTGCGACCATGAAGGGGAGCAGGCGCGGCGCGGCGCCCTTGATGCGGCCTGGCGTGGCGGGGCGGCAGCGGGGCAGAGGGAGGGCAAGTAAGAAAAAGCGGGGCCGACGCCGCGCCCAGGGGCCCCAGCTGCGCTTGGGGCCTGCCGCACGACCCCCCCCTACATCCCGACCCGTCTCCGCCACCCAGGCTCTGCCGTGTGTCTCGGGTTGCTGTTGTCTCCTCCCTCTGTGTACCTGTGCCCATATTACCCCGTCCCGTCCCGCTCTCCCTAGCGCCTACAGGCTCCGGATGCCCTCTCCTGCGTGAGGGCACCCGGATTGGCAGGGCTGTGGGGAGCCGTCCGCGGCCCGCACCCTGCCTCTCCCCTAACCACCCCCCTCCCCCTGTCCCTGTGCCCCCTGGCCCTCGTGTGGCCCCATGCCGATGCGTGCTTGCCTCTATTTAATTGCCCGCTGCCTGTTTTTCCCCTCTCTCTTGCCACCCAGGCTCATGCACATAGAATACGGTTGCCTTTTTCGCTCGCGCGCCTTTCCGCTCACACCGTTTGCCTTTTCCCTTTTTGCACATGCGAACGTCCCGCCCTGGCGCTGGTCTCCTCCTCGGCGCCCTTGATGTCTTCTAGGTGGGCATTCAACGTGTGCCTAGTCTGCATTGCTAGATAGAACGTGCGTGCGTGTGTTTGAGCCTGGGTGGCAATTTCGAAGGCGGCTACCGTCAGCACCGCCCACACGCGCAAGACCGAAGAGCTCATCGCCTTCTTTCTACCGGTTTGCGGGATGTTTTGCTGGGAACCTGGGAACTCGGTGCTTTTCGGGAATGGGGACCATTGTCGCGTGCCACTCCGTTGTCAAGCATCGCCCACGCTCTCCTCCTCGCTCTATTGCATTGGGTTTGGTTTAGTATGGGCTGGTATCTACAACCCCCCCACCACCACCACAAGGCTCTGGACCCGGCTGCCAACCGATTACAGGACGTGCGACTGCCGCGCCAACCTGCATCCCTAAGCCCCGCCCTCCTCCCCTCCTCCCCTGCTCCCCTCCTCCCAGCCCCTCCCTCCTCCCCTCCTCCTCTCCTCCCCTCCTCCCAGCCCCCCCCCCTCACCGAAGGGCACGTCGTCCAGTCGGTTCCAGGAGCAGTCCACCACCGCCAGCCCCTTGGTGCGGATCAGAGCCGCGTCCTCGGCAGACACACTGCGGGTGCCTGAGGCGTGAGGGGCGGCAGTCGGGGGCGAGTGGCGGTCGCGTGATGGGAGGAAGGGCATACGTGTATTGGGCAGCGCGTGCCCCGCTCACAGCATACCACACGCTCACAACACAGCACAGCAACAGCTTCCGCGTCGCCGACTGCCTTTGTCTTAGCATGCTTCACAGCACACCGAGCATGCCCCGCGCTCCCCGTACACGCTTGCAATCACACGCACCGCCCTGTTCCCAGCTCCTAGCCAACCCTTAGCTAAACCCCTGCGCCCCGTTCACACCCCATCCCACACCGTCCCAAACCACACCGCACGCCCCATCCCCCACCCCATCCCCCCCCCCCAAACCACACCCCACACGCCCCACACACGCCACCACCAAGTCCGCCTGCTCACCCATGGGGCTCAGGATGACTCCCGGGAAGGTCACCCCCAGGCGCAGCTCGCGCACAATGCCCTGCCGCGCCAGACGCGTGCCGCTGCAGCGCTTGCGGTCGCACTGCCCCAAGTCCCACATCGCCAGCTGCACCGGGAATTTGTGCACCTTCGGTTTGTTCGACGTCGGCTCGCCGCCCACAGTCAGCTCCTGGCGGCCGCTGGTCGACGGCGCGTCGGCGGTGGCGCCGTCGGCGTCCTCGGCGTCGTCGTCGCCGCTGCCGCTGCCGCTGGCGTCGACGTCGTCGGCGACGCTGACGCCGTGGCGGGTGGAGGTGTGCGCCACGGCGGCGGCGCCGCTGGCGCCGTCTTCCCAGGCATCGACGGCCTGGTCGTTCCGGCTGGCGGCGTCGCGGTGGTGGCCGCCGGCGCCGCGACGGTTGCCGCCTCCGCCACCGCCCCGCCCACCCCGCGCGCCGCGGCCGGCGCCCCCGCCGCCGCCCCTTGGCTTTGGCATTGCTTTAGGCGGCTCTTTTGCTTTTGCTTCTATGTCTATATTGATGAGTCTGAGGCGTCGTTTACCGGTGCGGGCGGAAAGTGAAACTTTCTGCAAAAGCAAGGGCGCAAACTGCAAAGCTTGTTGAGCCGCCTGTTTCGTAAAAGCCGCGTAATGCATGCACAACTAAGAAACTAACCCATTGTAGCAGTCCTATGAATTATTGGTGTGAGGATGGCACCATCCGGGCGATCGCAGTCGGAACCTTCTCCGTTAGCAGGACTAAGCGCTTTGCATGTAAGTAACTTTGATATAATTTGCAATACTCCAGCAGCAGGAGTCTAACTTGCTGAGCGCTTTACAGTTTACTTCTTGGCCCGCCGGGTCGACCGTGACAAAATGGCCTTCGCGAGCAGCAGCATGGCCGCGCTGTCTAGGCCATTGGCAGCGGTCTCGAGTGGGCTTGGCTCGGCACTGAGCAGGTGAGCAGGCGGGACAGAGCACATACCGTAATCATAAGTCCATGTGCGTACATTCAGCAACGCGAGGAGGTGCCGCCTGCGGGAAAGATGCAGTACCGTGACTTTATCAGCTATGTAAGCGTGTGCATAGCGCAGCTCGCGTGGATACGGAAGGGAACAGAGTTGCTGACTAGTGTTGCGGCAAACCGGTCTGAATTGCGGGAGAGGAGCCAGGTTATACTGGCAGCTGTTCTTTGTCCGCTGCTTATGTATCCTCGACCTGTCGATGACGAAGCCAATTGGAGCCCGAAGCGCGTGCGCCACAACACCCGCAATGCCTTGCACAGCCGGACACTCCACCAACTCACGACCTCGGCCACACCCTCTCCAAAGCCTACCCGCCACGTGCGTCTCTCTCATCCCCTCCAATCCTCCGTCCCACACAACTAACACAGGGCCAGCCAGCTCCTGACCTCCGGCAGCCTGTCCTCCTCGCCCACCGCCTCGCACAGCTCCACCCGGCGCTTCATTTCGGACGGCACGGTCGGCTCCAAGGGCCGGCCCGACAGCCTGTTCCTGTCCGACATCAGGTGACTCGCCCAGCGGGCGACGTCGCACACACCGCGTGTGTGCGTGTGCGTGTGTGTGTATGTGTGTGTGTGTGTGTGTGTGTGTGTGTGTGTGTGTGTGTGTGTGTGTGTGTGTGTGTGTGAGTGTGTTTGAGTGTGTTTGAGTGTGTGTGTGGTGCCGAGCCGGAGGGGCGGAGGGGTGTAGAGGGCGGATTCGGTGGATTTGGACACCCAGGATGCCCAGGATACCCAGGCGGTGATAGCCAACACAACACAACACAACAACACAACCCCGCCCCGCCCTCACACACCGAGCACCAACACCGCTTCCACCAACCACCCGCCCCCTCACCCCACGCCCCCACAATCCTACACAATACCCCCTCTCCAACCCAAACCCCGCTCCTCTCCTCATCACAAACACACACGCACTCCCCCCAACCCCCAATACCCCCAAATTACCCCCCAATACCCTTCAAACACCCCCCCTCCCTGCCTGCAGCATGTCCGGCCACCGCGCTCCGCTGCTGCTGGGCTGGCTCAACTACCTGGAGCGCCACCTGCCGCACGTGGGCTTCTTCGAGCCCATCGGCGGCCGCGCGCTGGCGGGCAGCGAGCTCAGCGTGGACCGGCACGTGGAGCTGTGAGTGGTGGTGGCGGCGGCGGCGGTGGGGAGGGGAGGGGGGGGGGAATGTAGGGGGTTGTAGATACCAGCCTAAACTAGGCCATACCCACTGCAGCAGAGCGAGGAGGAGAGCGTGGCCGGGGGCGGGTGCGGGGTGCGGGGGAATGGATGGGGTTGCAGATACCAGATGCAGCCGTCCAAGCGAAGGCACGGAGTACTGACAACAACCACAAAGTGCTAAAAGTGCCGCCGTCGGGATCCTCCTGCTACTGCACCAGGTCTCACCCCTGCCCTCCCCCTGCCGCCTCCCCCTGCCGCCTCCCCCTGCTGCTGCCCTCCCCCCCTGCCTCCCCCCTGCCGCTTTCCCCCCGCCTGCAGCATGTACCGAGTGTTCAACATGAAGGGCGACGCCACGCGCATGACCGGCATCAGCGACACAGAGGCCGCACAGGTGGGGAGCGGGCGGCCGGGCGTGTGTGGGCGGGCGGGAGCAGCCTGCGCCTTGGTTGGGGACCAAGGGGAGGGCGGGGGCCTGGGCGGGGGGCTGGGCGGGGGAGAGAGCGCAGGGCGAGGGGTTTGCACGGCTTGCGTGGTGGGATGGAGGTGCCCCACCTGCACCTGTTCCTCCACCACCTCCTCCACAGCCCGCCCCCGCCTGCCCTTGACAAGCCCTCGCCTGGTCTGACCTGTGTGTCATCGTGCGCCCCCTCGCACCGCTACCCTCCCACTCTCCCTCCCCTCGGCCTGGGTCTGCTGCTCTGCCCCTGCCCTGTCCCTGCCCGCCTGCAGCTCATCGCCAGCGGCAAGCAGTCCGAGGTGCTCGACCGCATCTACGCCGCATACATGGCCTACAAGTGAGCGGCTGCGTGATTGACGCCTAACTTTGTCAAAAACCAAACGAAAGTCCGCATAACTGTGTGTGTGTGTGTGTGAGTGTGTGTGTGTGTGTGATGTGTGCGTGTTTGTGTGGCTGTGTTCACAACAAAGAAGGCACGTATGGCGCAGGAGCAGGACGGAGGGGAGGGCGGCGATGGAAACGGAGTTAAGGGTGGAGGGACGTGGGTCGTGGGGGCGCCAGTCCCACCCACAGCCCGCTTCCCCCTCCCCGCCTCCCCATCGTCGACACCTCCCACCCCTGCCTGTGCTCGCTTGGTTTGGTTTAGTATGGGCTGGTATTTACATTTCTACACCACCTGATGCTCCACAACGCCTCGGTCCCCTCCCATAAGTCCCATCATATCGCTTGCAACTAACACACCACCGCCATACACATACCGTACACACACGCTCTCTGTGCCGCACACGCGGCCCCCCCTCCGCTTCTCCTTAATGAGTCATGAATGTAACCCCCCCCCTACGACTTCACTTCTTAATTAATCATGAATGTAACCCCCCCCCGCACACACAGGGCCGGCGGGGAGTTGGACTTGTGCCTGGTGGAGGGGCCGGGGCCGCTCATGGGCGGCACGGAGCTGGACGCACAGGTGGGGCGGCGGGGGTGGGTGTGGGTGGATGTGGATGTGGGTGGATGTGGGTGGGTGGGTGCCTGGGTGGGTGCCTGGGTGGGTGCGTGGATGTGGGTGGGTGGCTGGATGGTTGTGGGTGGATATGGGTGGGGCGGAGGAGGGGACGAGGGGGTCGACTGTCAATGGAAGGGGGGGTGGAGGGTGGGATAGCATGGGGGTTGCGGGCGTGGTCCGATTGTGTGTGGCACGGAGCACCGCCGGAAGCAATGCGGGGGTGGACGGAGGCGACGGTGACAAATGCAGCTACATAGTGCGCACCGCTGTGGCCGCCATCCGCATTCTGTTTTTCCGATTTGACAAACAAGCCAACAACGCAGATCGCGGCCGCCCTGAACGCGCCAGTGCTCATGGCTATGAGCGGGCGGCCCAACGCCACAGCCAATGACTACTACAACAAAGCGGTGAGGGGGGGGAAGGGGGGGGCTCAGGAATTACCATTGTCATGAAGAGGGGGGGGTACTTGCCCGTCCCAACAGGAGCCAACAGGCGTGGGGATCGGGGAGGAGGCGGGGCTGTCAGACGTGCCATGACGTGTCACGGGGCGTGTCATGCACCTCTCTTGTGACTCTTGGTCGCTACTGGCCCTCTTGCGCCCACGACACACACACACACACACGTTTTCCTTGTGCCTTGTGCTCTTTAACACACACGTGTCACGGCTGCTCTCGTGTGTGTGTGTGTGTGTGTGTGTGTGTGTGTGCAGATGGTGAAGCGGCAGGTGTTTGCGGACCACAAGGTCGACGTGCTGGGAGTGGTCATCAACGGGGTGAGTGGCTGGCGGCAGGGCGGGCGGGCGGGCGGGCGGGCGGAGAGGTCAAGGCCGTCGGCTGCGTGCTTTTGTGTTTGTTTGTTTGCGTTGTGGGCTGTCGGCGACAGGTCACGTGGCGAGGCGGGAGTGTGCGGGAAGGGGGGCCGGAGCGTGATCGGGCACAGATGACATCCCGGCGGTAGCTGTGTGTGTGTGTGTGTGTGTGTGTGTGTGTGTGTGTGTGTGTGTGTGTGTGTGTGTGTGTGTGTGTGTGTGTGTGTGTGTGCGCGCGCGCGCGTGTTTGCCACACAGACAAGCAAGACGTGTTACTCTACCCTGTCATGTGCCCCCCATGTCAATCCCTCTTCGTTACGCTGTCCCCTGAAACCCCCTGCCCACCCCTCCCTCCCTACGCCTTCACTTTTTTAATAATCATGAATGTTATCCCCCGCCCTGCTCTGCGGCGCAGCTCCCCCGCGAGCACCACGCCATCTTGTCCTCCCAGCTGCGCGACAAGCTGGAGCGGGCGGGGCTGCCCTTTGCGGGCGCGCTGCCCGAGGACCCCGTGCTGTCCAGCGTGCGGTGAGAGGGAGGGGGGGGAGGCTGGGGAGGGGGAGAGGGTTGTTCCCACCAATTCCACCATTCCCAGTCGAAACCAGAGACACGAGAAGGGGGAAGGGAGGGTCGGAGATACGAGCCGAAACTAAACCCAACTCAATGCAAAAGAGGGGGGAAGAAATGGAGAAGAGGGGAGGGATTGAGGGAGGGGCTCTGTTTCACACAGGTCCCAGTGTGTTGTCAGTGGCGAGCCCAGACACTGAAGAGCTCTCGCGCCGTGCAGCACCCAGGAGTGTCTCTTCTCCGCCTCCCTCCCTCCCGCCTTCCTCCTCCCTCCACCGCCTCCCTCCCTCCCTCCCTCCCCCCGCCTCCCCCCCTGCAGTCTGGACGAGGTGCGCACGGCACTGGGCGCCACGCAGCTGTACGGCGAGACCTGGCTGGGGGACGTGGAGTTCGATGAGGTGGGCGGCACGCCGTGCGGGGGGTCTGGGGTTTGGGGCAGGGGGCGGCGGGTGTGCTGGTGCGGGTGCGGGTGTTCGTCAGCAGCTGGTGGCTGGGTTCGTGCCGGTCCGTGCCGCGAGGCGACCCACGAGTGGGTCACACGGCGCCCGGACACACCGCATGCCTCCCGTACACCCGCCTCCAAAGCCCTTCCCCTTCCGCTTGGTTCATGTCTCCCCGCCCCCTTGCTCTTCCGCTGCTCCACCCCATTGGACGTACTCGTTGGGCTCGGGCATGTAACCACCTGTACCTCCTTCGGCCCTCTCTCCTCCTCTCCCTCACCTGCCCGCTCTCCCCCCCCCACACACACACGTGTTTCAGGTGGTGGTGGGCTCTCAGCGCCTGGAGGAGCTGCTGGAGACGCTGGTGGAGCGCCCCATGGGCAGGTGGGCGCCGGGGAGGGGGCAGGGCAGGGTAGGGCCTGCGCGTGTGCGTGTGCGTGCGTGCGTGCGCGTGTGTGTGTGTGTGTGTTAGAGAGCACAAGGATAAGCGGAGAGCCGAAGGGAAATTAAGCGCAAAGACTGTGTGTGTATGTGTGTATGGGCGAGGGGAGGAGGGGACGGAGGAGGGAGCGCAGGTCGTGTTCGCGCTAGCATACATGGGGTAATGGGGTAAGCTGTCGCAGCGGCCCACCACACACACACACACACACACACACACACACACACACACACACACACACACACACACACACACACACACACACACACACCTCTACACGCACACAGGCCGCTGGTGGTGACCTCTGCGGACCGGCTGGACATCGTGCTGGGGCTGCTGGCGGCGCAGCTGTCGGTGCGGGGGCCCAGTGTGGCGGGCGTGCTGCTCACACAGGCGGGCGCCAGCCGCATCACCCGCAGCTACGCCAAGTGAGCGAAAGGAAGAAGAGCGCGCGGCAGGAGGGGGAGGGGGTGCTGCGACCATGCTTCTGTAGGGGGCCTTTCGAGCCCAGGTACATCCACACACATAACCCCTGTACCCGTGTACTCTGTAACGCGCACAGGTCAGCGGTGGACAACATCTTCGCCGGCCTGTCCAACAACACCGGCGCCTCGGGCGGCGGCCCGGACGGCGCCGCCGCCGCCAACGGCTCGGCGCAGGGCTCTCTGTACCGCGGCGCCCTGCTGCCTGTGCTGAGCACCGACAAACACCTGGCGGAGGCGCTGGCGGTGATCGGGCGCATGGACGCCTCCATCCTGCCCACCTCCATCCGCAAGGTCACGCAGTGCAAGGTAGCAGGGGCGGCGGTGGTGCGGCGGTGGTCTTCGGCTGTGGTGTTCAGCTGGGGTGTTCAGTTGTGGTGCGGCTTGAGGGGTTTGTGGTGGAAACGCTCATGGGGAAAGGGAAGGGGGTTTGGATGGGGTGGGGTTTTGCACCATCTTGTGCGGACTACGACGGTGCGCCGCGCAACCCCGACCGCGACCCGTTCTTTGTGTGAACCCTTGCCCCCTGGTGCTTTCCTAAGCCACCCCACACACTTGTGCATTCAACTCACCGCTGCCCACACACCCCACTTGCACCACTGTGCCTGTCTACAACTTCACCCCTTTACTAGTCATGAATGCAACCCCCCACCCACCCACCCCCCACCCACAGATGCTGTTTGACAAGTACATCGACGCCAACGCGGTTGTGACGGGGCTGCAGAAGAGCCGGCCCACACGCGTGACGCCTAAGATGTTCCAGCACACCATGAAGGTGTGGGAGGGTGTGGGAGGGGGTTACATTCTTGATCAGTTCAGAAAGTGGTAGACGGTAGGCGATTCGGGGGTAGGTGGTAGATATCCCTCTTGTTCATTCCGTCGCACACATGAACACTCTTGCATTGGGCGTGCTTTGTTTGCCGTGCACACTCGCAGTACATCCTTACCTCAGCTTCAGCCCGCGCCCAACATCCGTGCCCTCACGCCCACCCACCCACCCACCTCCCCCTCGCCCCGCTCCCGCACGCCCACTCCTCCTGCTCCACACACCCCCTGCTGCCCCCCGTCAGGCCATGTGCCGCGCCAGCCCCCAGCACATCGTGCTGCCCGAGTCGGTGGACAAGCGCGTGCTGGCGGCGGCGGCGGACGTGACGGCGCGCGGCCTGGCGCGGGTCACGCTGCTGGGAGACCCCACCACCGTGCAGGTGCGGGGTGCGGGGCTGTAGGGGGGGGTGGGTGGGGGGGGGGCGAGGGGATGGCGGGTTGGGGTCTGGGGGGGGGGGCGGAAAGGGATGGGGCCGAGTTCCCCAGGGGCTGAGACGCGGGAGAGGTTGTGGGGGTGTTGTTGTAAGGGAGATGCGCAGCCGGTGGCGAGCAGTGTGGCGGCGATGCCGTCCCTGTCGTGCATAGTCCCTTTACACACCGCCGCCCCCACCCCTACAGGCCGAGGCCAAGAAGCTGGGACTGGACCTGTCGGGCTGCCACATCCATAACCCCAACGTACGACCAAGGGGGGAGAGGGGAGGGGGGAGGGGAGCAAGGGGAGGGGAGCAGGGAGCAGGGGGAGGAGCGCTGTAGGCAGGCGCAGGCGTAGGCAGTGGCAGTTACACATGGCCTGCCTGGCCCTCGCTGTTGGGGGGGGGGGAGCGGCGGCGGTGGTGGATCGTAACCCGCACGCCACATGCACAGAACGGGGCCGCGCCACGCGCCACCTCCACCACCGCGCAGCAAGAGCCGCCCCCATCCCCCAGCACACCTGCGGCTATGGCCGCACCCGCGTCGGCGGTAAGGCCGACTCGGACCGGTCTGCCCCCCCCCCGCCACTTCCCGCCGGCTGCCGGCTCACACACGTGGTGCCTCCCCCTCCTGGGCGCACACAGCCACCACAGCCAAGGCCCCGAATAGGGGAGGGCCCCGGCCCCTGGCGTGGGTCCCTGGGTACCTCCGCCTTTCAGGGGCTGGCATCAGGCACCGATAGTGCAGCTGGAGCAATGGCGGCCGCCGTGGCTGCGCTGCCGCGGCGGTGGGCAGCCTGAGCTGGCGTGTCCAGCGCAAAGCTCTCTGGCGGTCTGAAGGTCTGCGCATCATTATGCCCACCAAGGCAAGCTCATCCGCCTGCCTGTTTGTATTCTCCCTCCTCCGCCTCCTCAGTCCTCGGACCGGTTTGACAAGTACGTGGACATGCTGGTGGAGGCGAGGAAGAAGAAGGGCATGACGCGCGAGGCGGCGGCGGACACGCTGCATGGTAAGGTGGTGCGGAGGGAGAGGGCGTGCGTTCCGAGGGGGAGGGGGGGTAGTGTGTCCCAGTCCCAACTGGAGGGGGGTTGCAACTTGCAGTTTGAAGAACGGAGAATCGGAGCTTTAAGGCGGTTACAGTGAGATAGGGGAGGAGGAGGGGTTGGGAGGAGCAGGATCACAATCGGGCGTAGTAGACAAGAGGGTGTGCGCGTGACTCTCGGGACGGCGGCCGGGCGCGCGTGGGCCTTGTGTCTGAGGCACAGCACACACGCTCGGTGCGAACAAACGAACACACACGAACACCACACGCTCGTTGACATGGCGTACCTTAACCGTCGGAACGGCTGCATCATTGGTAACGACACGTCTTGTTGCAACTCTTGCTTACACTACTTCATCTAACTTAACGCAACCCCCACCCGCCCTCTACACACCCCCTACACACGCACAGGCGACATCAACTTCTTCGGCACCATGATGGTGGCTGCGGGCGACGCCGACGGCATGGTGTCGGGCGCCATCCACACCACCGCCTCCACCATCCGCCCGGCGCTGCAGGTGCGGTGCGGTGGGGTGGAGGGGAGAGGGAGGAAGGGAGGGGCGGCGTGATGGGGTTGGGTTTACTGGGGGTGTGTTGAGTGTGTGTGGTGCGGTGGGCTGCTGCGACGGAGGGCCTGGTTGGTTCGCGGTCAGGAGCTGGTCGTGGGAGCTGGCTGGGTCAGTGGGCGGTGCGATGCACACCGCTGCACATTTACCAGTTAGGAACCCCACATGTCTTGCCCGCTCGCCTTTGCACCTGCTCACCACCACCAACACACACACACACACATACACACACATGTGTACGTGCAGATGCTCAAGAACCCCGCCTCTAGCCTCGTGTCCTCCATCTTCTTCATGTGCCTGCCCGACCGGGTGCGTGCGCGCATGTGCGGCGTGTCTGCACGGCGTGTGTGTGTGCGGTGAATGTTGGCGTGGCGGTGGAGGCGGCCGTTGCGGCAGCGTGGAAAACCCCTTTTTGACCCAGCTCCGTTTTATTCATGTTGCCAGGGCCTGGTAAGGCACGGTCAAGTGCATCATTTCGCCGCTAATCCTGCAGTATACTGCTACCGTCCTGCTCCCCATACTGCCGTGTTGCTGCCGTTCTGCAGGTGCTGGTGTACGGCGACTGCGCGGTCAACGTGAGCCCCTCCGCCGCCGACCTGGCCGCCATAGCCACCACCAGCGCCGACACCGCCGCCGCCTTCGGCATCGAGCCGCGCGTGGCCATGCTGTCCTACTCCACCCTGGGATCCGGGGCCGGACCCGACGTAAGATGGGGATGTGCGGATATGTGTCTTAGAAACGAGACCTGCATAGCCGTTGCCTCCGGTTGCAACGGAACCCCACGATGACCTCTCTTGCCTGCTGGCCCATGACATGCGCACAAACGCCGCCCCCACTCCGCGCACGCACACGCATACTCACACATACATTCACATTCTGTTCGGACCCGGATTGCCCCCGCCTGCCCTGCAAGTATTGCCCCCACCGGCCCGCAACACCCAACCCAACCCCTACAATTTCACTCCTTCAACCAACCATGGTTGTAACCCCCACTCAACCCAACCCCCACAGGTCCAGAAGGTGACTGAGGCTGTGGCGCTGGTGAAGCAGCAGCGGCAGGACATCAAGGTGGAGGGACCCATCCAGTACGACGCCGCCATTGACCCCGCCGTGGCGGCCGTGAAGGTCAAGGGCGGCAGCGAGGTGGCGGGCCGCGCCACTGTGTTCGTGTTCCCGGACCTCAACACAGGTGCGCGCGGGGTGGGCGGAGGGGCGGAGGGTGGTGGGAGGGTGGTCGGCAGGTGGGGTTGTAAATACCAGCCCAGACGAAGCAAATCAAGCCGAACTAGTGGAGCACAGGCACAGGCAAGCGATAATACTTATGGGAGGGGGCCGAGGCTGTCGGAGTGCGTTTATATGGGGCTTGTATGGTTGTGCACGTGTGTGTGCTTGCAGCGGTGCAGTGGGCCCACAGCAGTGGCGATGTACGGCCGTCGCACCCCATGCCCTTCAGCCACCGCACACAGCCACGTACCCGCATACCGGCTTACTACAGATACACGCAGACTTGTTTTCCTTTTGCTCTTTACCACAGACTTGTATGCTCTCACTAACGCACCTATGCTCTCACTAACGCAGGCAACAACACGTACAAGGCGGTGCAGCAGTCCACGGGCGCCATCGCGATGGGCCCCGTCATGCAGGTGTGCGTGCGTGTGTCTGCGGGTGTGGGGGTGCGTGGTCAGGCCACAGCCGCACCGCCCAACCCTGACTGCAGATGGCTAGCTGTCCTTGCTGACTGCTAACACACACGCACACACACACACACACACACACACACACACACACATCAACACACACACAAGTACACACACCCGCACGCAACACATACACTGTCTTTGCGCTTTGTTTTCCTTGTGCTCCTACACACACACACACACACACACACACACACACGCACACACACACACACGCACACACACACACGCACACTCCTGCGCAGGGCCTGCTCAAGCCGGTGAACGACCTGTCCCGCGGCTGCACGGTGCCCGACATCGTCAACACCATCTGCGTCACCTCCATCCAGGCCATGCAGTTCAAGCAGCGCACCCAGGCCGCGGTGGCGGCGGCAGCAGCGCCCAAGTAGAGAGGAATGGAGCGGCGCGTCGGGGCACGGCACACGAGAGATGTGGGAGATGGGTGAAGGGGAGGAGCAGCAGCTACGACAGGCAGCAGCATTACGCGGGCTTGTGGGCGCAAAGGGATGCGCATGCTTGGGGCCGGCTTGACGGTTCACGTATGCTAGGACGCAGGAAGGTTGACGAGTTGGAGTGGGTTTGAGTCGACCGATGTCCGGCGGGGGTGACAGGAGATGTGCAATGATACGAATATGGCTTAACAACATGAATGATCCCTGCACACAGTCAGGGGAGGGGAGACACAGCGTGTCTGCGTGTGTGGGTGTGTGTGCGAGAATGCATTGGGGCACACCAGTCCCCATCTTTGCACGTAGCATGAGCAATACATCATAGTACAAGGGCCATGGGTCCAGATTTCTTTGCCGTTGCGCACAGTTGCAGTCCAAGCATAAAATTTTGCATGTTTGTCTGACAGGGCGTTGCTAGGCCCGTGAGGCAAGCGTCATTGGGGTAGCTGAGGAGGGTGGCCCTTAGCCCTTTGGTGGAGGGCTTGGGCCGACGGCCCAGGGCGCAGGCGGTTGAGGGCCGCTGCCGCTGCCATGTAAGGACAAGAGTCGTGCTCGGCACCCAATGCACACCCAATTCACTTTGCTACGTTCCAGTCTGGCCCGCAACTCCGCAAGCGGCGGGCCGGGTGGAGCACTCGAGCACAGCGATCTCGCGTTGAAGTACTTGGCTGATGCGCTGGATCGCCCTTGATGCGCGCTTTGTTGCATGAGCTACTCGCTCTCAATTGATCAGGGCGTCTGGCCACTTACATGCTCGCGGGCAGAAGGTTTCGTATCATGCTATCAGCAGCAGCACGGCAAGTGGCGTCTGTCAAGAGCCCAAGAGGGGCGCCCACGCCGCTGGCTGCAGCTCCAACAGTGGCCTTCGCGCTCGCAGGAACTCAGCGTCACCTCACCCTGGAATGAAGCACCGACGCGTGTGGTTCCCTCAGCTTCCCAGTATTACAGCCAGCACATGCGCGCCCTGCCGCCCGCCGCGGGCCAGTGTGCCAGTGTGCCCCGCCAACACGTACGGGACAAGGCGCGCCCTGCCTGTAGCGCCCTATACCGCATACCGCCGCGCACCTGACGCCCATCCGGGGCCCGTCAGCGCCGTGGGGCGGTGTGCCGGGCACTGGGGGCCACGGCACAACGCGGCCACCCGCATCTACTGCGCCACCTGGCACACACACAGTTGCACGAACCCGCCTAGTGACGTGCCGTCGATATAATATATATATTATATACTCGCAGCCGCCAACATTGACAGCGGCGCCGAGGTGTACCCACCACCCCGGCTACAGGCTAGCTATCACGGGCCCTGCAAGCGCATGCGGCCGGACTTCCGCAGTCCTGCACACACATGTGCACCGCCCGGGGCGCGAGGTCTCCCCGAAACGGTCTCCCCCCCACACCAATTGCCGCGCCCTTCGTCGGGCACGCGGTTCTATCGCAAAACAGGAAGGCCTCCGCACGCGCAGCTCTTCAGCACACAACCGTGCCGTTCACGTGCACGCAGCTCATGAAACCTTTTGCATGCATGCAAGAATGCAGCACAACAGTATCCAATGCACGGATGCAATCAACACCGAGTCACATCGTGTCACCCATGTCGATGCATGTTTCGTCACCGTCAGCAGTCTACCGTGTCGGCATGTGTCTAGCCAGCATGTGCCAGTATGCTCGTGAGTCCGAGTTGTCAGCTAGGCCACAAGGATATAATAGGTGGGCGGGTACAATGCACCGGATCCACGTGTGTGTGTCACTGCCATGCCACCCATGCATGCAGCTCCATCAGCCACACAGTCACAGCCCCAAACAAAACGAATTGCGATGATTAGTCTGCAGCAATTGAAGCGCATCCACAGGAAAGCTGCACGTCTCCGTATATGTATCGGCCCTTCATCAAGGGTCTCAAGGTTGACCATAAGTTAGGAATTGCGCTTACGGCATACGCCGCCAACGAACTACGGGCTCCTGCCGCCCACCCACCATTGCAATGCGTACCACGCCGCCGCGCCCATCAGCAAATGCAAGCCTCCCTAGGTCGCGCATTGCATAAGAAATCACGCCCGTGCGAGAAATGCGCGATTGCCGCACGGAATGCTGGCAATGCCCCCAGCCCACACCTGTCTGCTGCGTCGTGCAGCATTGCTTATTCAGATCCAGCCCCCGCCCCGCCCGCCGGCGCCATCCGCCGCCGCGCTAGCGCCTCCGCCGCGGCCGCCCGCCGCCGCGGCCTGAACCCCAGCCCCGCCTTTAGCATTCTGATTGGAGCCACGGCCGGCCACGTCCTCGACCTCCCCCGGATCGATCTCATACACGACCGCCGCCGTCCAGCGTACGGAGCGCCCGCCGTTCGGCCGCGATGGTGCGGGCGCCTGAGGCCCCTGCTGGTGCTGCTGCTGGTGGTGCTGCTGCTGGTGCTGCTGCTGGGGCGCGGCCTGTGCTCGCGACTGGTGGTAGGCGTTGCCTACAGGGCGGGGAGGGGCAGGCTCAGGAGCGTGACGTGAGAGATGGTAGGTGCGCAAAGAAGACACAGCAGCCGTAACTTGCCAACAGCTGGGCTTTGCGCGACGGAGGGTCCAACCTACGTGTAAGATGGCTAACACGCACTGCACAAGTGCCACGCAGCCCACGCCCGTACCCACCATCACTCGCACCTGCACCGCCGTCGCTCATCCAGCTGCTCCCGGCGCCTCCACCGCCGCCGCTGCGGGAGCCGGCGTGCTTGGAGCTGGAGCCTGCGCCGGCGTGCGGTTGCCGCGGCCGCGACCCGTCCAGGCCTGGAATGCCGTGTGTGCCGTCCTGACTCGCGCCGCCGGCACTGGCGCCGCCGCGCATGTGCGACTGCAAACACACCACGCGCACATTGGCACGTAGGAACATCGGGGATACAAACATTTAAGTACAGAACTGGTCACGAGAACCGGGGACGCCGGTGTAATAATGGGCACCGCAAGACACAGATGAACAAAGCAAACGACAGAGGAACAGGATGAGGAAGCGCAGAAGAAGCACTGGGCGGCTACACAACCCAAGTTCGCTCGTACCTGCAGTTTCAATGCAGCCAGCCTCTCCACCGCACCCATACCGCCGCCACCGCCTGTTGAGCCGCCAGCAGCCGCCGCCACCGCCGCCGCGGCCGCCGCCGCCTCCGATACCTTCTTCCCGAACGCACTCGGCTCCCGCGCCGGCGCCGCATCCCGCGCACCGCCGGCGCCAGTGACCTGCCCGCTGACGTAGCCGCTGCGAGTGGTTGAGCCGCTGGCCACACTGCCGGCGCTGGCGACGCGGATGCTGGCGCTGCCGCCGGAGCCGCCGCTGGTGTTGTGCCGCAGCACCGCACCGCCGGTGCCGGCGCCGACGCCGCCAGGCCCGCCCGCATACGCGCCAGACGTCGTGAGCCGCATGGGCGACGGGCCCTGCGGCGGCGCCACGCCCTGCGCCACCATGTGTCCGACTTGCTGCGCCGGCGGCGACGGCGATGCCAGCGCCGCCGCTGCGGCGGCGTCGAAGCCGGCGGGCGCCTTGCTGCTGTGCCCGTAGGCGTGTGTGTGGGTTGGCATCGGTGACAGGCCGCCGCTGATGCGCAGCTGCAACACGCCGGTGCCGTCGCCCGCACGGCCCACGCCGCCAAGCCCTAGCGGCGGCGGCAGCGGATGCGCGTCGCGCGCAGCGCTAGCCGCGCCGCCCGCACTGACGGGGTGCGGCTGCGGATGCGGCTGCCCCGCAAGCAACGCCGAGCCAGCGGTGTACGGGCTCAAGGTGATACGCGCCCCACCGCCGCCGCCGTGCCCCAGGCCGCCGGCGCTGCTGGCGGCGGTGGCCAGGCCTTCGCCGCCAGGGCCGGCGCGCGGTGGCGAGGGCGGCAGGCCGGCGGCGCTGCTGGCGGCGAGGGGCTGGGCGAGGGCGGCCGAGGCGGCCGACAGCAAACTCTGGGGGTTGTAGCCTGGCCCCGGGCCAATCTCCATGGGCGTCATCGCCTGCGCAATATCCGGACGGAAAGGGCGGCGCGCGCGAGTCAGCGCGGCAAGAGTGCCGAAGGAGGTGCCGTGACATGTAGAGGGCTTGGTGATTCATACTCCCTCCCATGCGCATTCCCCTCAATTACATGTGCCCTTATCACCTGCAGCTATTCCCCTGACGTAGCTGCCTCTCTAACACCATGCACAGACCCAGGCGCCCCCTCTATGACTTCTCTGGGCTCGCACACGCCACGCACCCCGGGCGGCGTCTTGCTGGGGCTGTGCGGCACACGCGGCGAGCCCACCTCGCCGCCGGCGTCACCGCCCGTGCGCATACCCGTTTCATCTATGAACCGCACCCGCAAATCGCCTTGCGCCGCGCCCTGCAGCGGCGCCGGCGCCGCCAGACCTGCCGCACTGCCGCCACCGCCATCGCCACTGGGTGACGCGGCCATTACGGACTCGCTGACGGCGTGTGACGCCACTGGCGGCAGCGCCACTGGCGGCGGGAGGTCGCCTGGGCCGCCGCTGTTGCTGTGTGTGAGCTGGCGTGAACCCGGCGGCGGCACCTGGCCCATTTGCTGCGGGGGTGCATCGCGAGGTATGGCCGCATGAGTGCGTCGTGTGAGGTGATGGCAAGGCACGGGGTTTGCCGGGGTGCATGTTCCCATGACGCACCCGCCGCCGACCATCACACAGACAGGCACAGACAGCAGTAGGCTATGGCAGGCCCGTGGCAGGCAATCGGGCGCCCGCAATGCGGCGTCGCTCATCTCTCAGTCCTGGCCCTGGCCCTATCCCCTTACCCTTGCCCCAGCCCACCTGGTTGGCGCCGAACCGCACACGACTGGCGCTGTCACGCTGCAGCGAGCCGTGCGCTGCCAGACCCGAACCCGGACCCGTACCCGCGACAGCGCGGGGCCCTGCTCCGCCCGTCGCCGCTCCTGACGCTGCAGCCGCCGGCGCCGGCTGGCCGGCCATGAGCTGTGGGACGTCTGTCGCGCTGTGGCCCGGGCTGTGGCCGGGGCAGGAGTGCGTCTGCGGCTGGCCGCCGCTGCCGCTGCCGCCGCTCGCGAAGGGGTTGGGGCCGATAGCGCCGGCTACGCTGGCGGCCGCCTGCAGCTGCGGCGTCTGCGGCGGCGGCGGGGGCAGGGAGCTGCCAGCTGGCGGCTGGTGCTGCTGGTGCTGCTGGTGCTGCTGCATGCCCTGCGGGGGGCGCACAGGCCACGTCACCATGTGTGTTTAAATATGAAGCCCCAGTACCACCCGAAGTCACCACGCAGTCACAAACGCGCCGTGTGTCTTGCAATGCCGCCAAGATCTCCAACCACCCCGTCCCCACCATGCCGCATGCAAGCGCAGCGCCCTCAGCCGGCCCTGCCCCACAGCCCCCCCACCCCCCGGCCTCACCAGCCCCATGACTCCCTGCACGTCGTCCTCCGTGATCTTGCCCTGAGCCATCAGCATGTCCTGTGCGGCGGCGGCAGCAGCAGGTAGGCGGCAGTAGGCAGTGGCAGGCGGCAGGAGCAGCTCAACAGGAGAGCAGAAAGGGCGCACGAGTATGGGTGCCGCACGTGTACGGTATGCGTGTCGGAGCGTGTGTGTGTGTGTTTGTGTGTGTGTGTGTGTGTTTGTGTGTGTTTATGCGCGTTTGTGACAGCGGGGTGGCACAGCCCCACTGGATCCCAGCGCTCCTGCTGCACTCCACCACTCACCCCAGCACCGGGCCCAAACACGCCCACCACCGGACACCCACCAGCAGTTGCTCCGCGCTGACCATCATGTTGTTGCCGGGCCGGGCCGCGGTCGCCGCACTCAGCGAGGCAGCGCCTGCGCCCGGAGCCATCGCCGCCGCATCAGCCGCGGCGGCGGCGCCGCCGCCCATGGGACTGCCGCTGCCGCCCGCGCCCGCGCCACTCAACCGCGCCGCCGGGGGCGGCGCATAGCCGCCGCCGGAGCCGCCGCCGCCAAACGCGGCTCCGAACAAGCCTCCACCGCCGCCGCCAGTCACAAAGCTCAGCCCGGCACCCATGGGCGGCGTGGACCCAAACAACAGCTCGCTGGGCGGCCGGGTGGCGACAGCTGGATTCAAACAGTCAGACCGGAGGGCGGAGGCTGACGGGGCATACCCCGGCGGCACCATACCGCCGCCGCCTCCGCCGCCGCCGCCGCTGCTGGCAACGTCGCCGTACAGGAGGTGGGCGCCGCCGCCGCCAGCGCTCACGCGCATCGACGGTGTGGCGCCGCCAGGCGCGCCGCCGCCATTGCTGACACGGCCGTCGACAGAGTGTGCGCCTGCGGCGCCATTGGAGCTTTGCTCGCGCTTGGAGGTAGCTGACTTGAGGATGGATTTCTGCGAATTGGGTTGGGAACAAGACGAGTGCCTTGCAAGTGTCAGCATATGCACGAATCTGGAATATCGTCATTGTGATCAGGGCCCCACGAGCCTGCGGCTCCGACCTTTCCATACACACAACCTATAAACGTAACGCAAACGCGCACACACTCACAGTGGGGGCCTTGCTGGAGGCTACGGTGTAGGTGGACAGTGCCAGTGACTTGGCGGTGCCGGCACGGGAGGGGCCCTGCAGGGGCACCGCGCGGCGTGGCGTGCGGGTTCGGAATCGTGTGTGCAGGCTCCAGGCCAGGTTCCAGGGCTGCGAGCAATCTAGGCAATCCGTCTATGTGTATCTGGTTGCTTGTCGGGACCGGTGCGAGCAACCGCCTCCCGCACGCCGCCGCTGCCTCCTGGCCCCCCCCCCTCCGCACCCCTCTCCCCTCCTGCGCCCTACTCACCACGCTTGTGGCCTGCAGCCCCTCTCCGCCCTCGCCCGTGGCGGTGGTCTGCCGGGAGCTGCCCGGCCCCAGCGCCGTCACCTCGTCCTCGCGCGGGTCGTGGTCGTCCAGCAGGTCGTCCTCGTCGTCCTCGTCCAGCTCCTGCAGGGGACATGGGGGAGGAGGAGGAGAATGGGGTGGTTGCGTTTACCAGCCCAAACCAAACCAAAGCAAGCTGGACTAGCGGAGCACAGGCAGGGAGGGGCGCTTTGGCAGGACTCTGCGTGGAAGGTTGCCGTAAAAGGGTGTTATTCTCCCCATCATTCCGAGTAAGCATCCATAATAAAGACCCCACCCGCATACACAGTCACTGCATGGCATACACAATCATGCGTGATTTTTCCCGTGCGCTCTCTCTAACACACCGCCATAACCCCCTTCCCCTCCCTGCCCTCAGCTGCAACCGCACCCACCTGCAGCTCCTCGAACTCGCCCTCCTCCACGTCGCCCCAGTTGCTCACGCCGCCTTCGCTGCCGGCGGAGCGGGCGCGCGCGCCGCCGGAGCGCGTGCGGGCGGACTGCGGCCCTCGCTTGATGGACTGGTTGGCCTGTGGGCGGGAGCAGCAGCAGGAGGGTGGGGGCTGTGAGGGCGGGTGCTGTGAGGGCGGGTGCTGTGAGGGTGGGTGCTGTGAGGGCGGGTGCTGTGAGGGCGGGTGCTGTGAGGGCGGGTGCTGTGAGGGCGGGGGCTGTGAGGGCGGGTGCTGTGAGGGCGGGTGCTGTGAGGGCCCATCGTGCGCACAGTGGCGCCGTCGGCCCCGAGCCTGCTTGAGCCGCCTGCACATGCCACAACCATGCCTCGCCCACCTGAACCACCCACCCGCCCACTTGCACCCACCCACTTCCGCAACTCACCTGGCGGAATGTGGAGTCGTACAGGGACGGCGCACCGCGGCCTGTGCGCCCGATGTTGAGGGGGGAGGGACAGGGTTCACGGACTTGTAGCCAGGACCAGCATTATGCAGGGCTTGCACCGGCCAGGATGACAACGAGGGCTGGGCTTGAACAGATTGAGTGTTCCCTGCTTCTGGGCCAACTCTGCCACAGCTATCCAAGCTCGGAATAACCGCCAATGCACCCCTGTGCCCTACGTGTGCACATGCATCGCCGACTCACTGCTGGCCGTGATGGGTCGCGCCGCCGCGCCGGCCGGGCTGGTGCTGCTGCCCGCGGCCCCGGAGCCCAAAGCACTGCCTCCTGACCCCGCGCCCGGACCCGCGCCTCCGCCGGTGTCGCCCTTTATGTCGGCGAGCGCGGGCGAGCGCGGCGGCGGCGCCCTTCCCCCAAACAGGCCGCAGCAGCCGCCCGTGCGTGTGTCCTGCGTCGCATACGCACATGTGCCACACTTGGACAACTTGGCGGCTTTTTGGTTGGTTGCAGTGTTATCAAGCCTTGCAACCGTGCCGCGGAACCACGGCAAGCTTCGGCAATTGTGGTCATGTCGACACTTGCAGCCATCACCGCTATTGCCCAGTCCATGACAAAACCCCAAACATGTGAAAGTAAAACGTACCTCCACTTCAATCGCCGGCGCCAGCGTGGGCGGCTTCTGCCGGCCGACGCCAGCCGGAAGGCCCGCGAGTGTGGGCGGCGGCTGCGCCGGCGGCGCAGCCACCGCGGTGGGAGGCGCGCCGGGCGCCACCAGCATCCCGGGCCCGGGCGGGATCACCACGGCCTTCTTCTCTTTGGCCTTTTTGGTTATCTTGGTGACTCCGTTGGCTTTGAGGATGCGCTGCGTGACCGTGTCGTGCACGCTGCCGACGGCCTGCGGGCAGCCGCGCACGCAGGTGAATCCAGACAGCGCAGAGCTTCAGGCACGACGACGATCTCGGGCGCAGGCAACCCCCCCAGGTAACACGTGAGAGCTAGACGCAATGTGTACGGTATGCGTGCGTTGAGGGAGCTGTGCCCGCGTCCCGCGTCCGGTCGCGCGCCGCCCACGCCACACGCGCGAGCGGCCAAGCCATCACAAGTGCCCCAATGCAAATCGAAACAGCACCATTGGCTAAACGCCCCCTTCATCAACCATATGCCGCGCCCCCCCCATGCGCCGTGCCGCCGTCCACGGCCTTGTAAGCGACGCCCTCGCCCGCCCGACCCACATGGCCGGCGCCCCAACTGCCTCCCGTATCGCGCACCTTCCGCCTAACCTCCGGCAGCCCCACCAGCATTTTGCCACCTGCATGCCGGTTCCATGGGACGCCTGCGCCTCGCGGCTTGGAGCCATCCTGCGTGTGGGCAACGAGGGCAAGGTTCGTGGTGTTGGGCAGGCGCGCTGCTGGATTCGTGGGGGACGCCTAAGCGCCTTGCGTCCCCTGCGCCGGCCTCCTCATCCTGCCCACCCAAAGGGACCCCTGAGCGAGTAAGACCCGACTTACAACTTGGAACTCGCCGATGACGCTCGGCGGCTGCAACGAAGGAGACGCGCCGTAGCGGATGGCCGGGGAGGGAGGGGGGGGGCGGGAAGCGTCAGGTGCAGAGCCCACTTTAACAGCGGTTCTCTTGTCCCATAGTCCACACTGCTACGATGACAAAGCTGTTAACAAGAAACCTCAGCTCTCGCGAGCACGGGACTGGGAACCTGCGACCAGGCTCTGCGGGCTCACGATTGCGACTTTCTCGTCTGCGTGGGGCATCTTATGTGCAGGCTATATCGGCGCTTGAGTTCCCTTTGGCTTGAAAGGGCGCTTAAGAGCGCGGTCGGCATGTTACAAGCTGCCGCTCTCCACAAGCGTTGAGTGAAATTGAGAGTATTTCTGGCATGCTTATGTGTTTTAGGTCTTGGCAAGGTTAAACGCAAGGGAGTTGTGTATGGGAAGTGCTCAAGAGCTGGTAGCCCGTTCTATAGCCTGCGGGGTTGAGCATTACTGTAGGATTGTGGTCAAGTCTATCACTACTATGTGTGTATGTCAAAGCAACTCCGTTCGAATACCGCTGATCGTCGGTAGTGCGACCGAAGTTGGGGTCGCTGGGCTCGGCGGGACCGCTGTCTTTGAGGGCGGTAACACCATCTGGTCAAGCTTGACTGCTTATCTGTTGCGAGGGCTGAGGGCCGAGGCACACTTGGGAGACCGCTCGGGAGGGGGGAGTAACACCCCACCGTGCCGTCCATACACACCAGCGGCACCCGTGGGCACTCCACTCGTGTCACCTCATCCGGCAGAGGTTGAGCCTTCTCCCAAGGTTTGTTGTTTGGACCTCAAAGATTACAGTCTAAGTCTGCAGCCAGCCAGAGTGCAGGGCTCTACCTACAGGGCGGGAGGGGTTGGGGGCACCGCAGTGGGGGCACTGTGCTGACGGGGCCCCCATTCCATTCCCCGAGAGTACCAAGTCGGCGCAACTGCTCTTGCCCTGTCAAATAGAAATGACGCGTGCACGAAGAGACTCCTTGCGGGTAGTCCGCAAGGGCGGGCCTGCTGATTTATCCACGAAGCTCTTCTCATTTATGTCAAACGTCTGCATGCTAGCCCTCTGGAAGACGCTCTGGGCTGTAAGCCTGCCGATAGGCAAACTGATAGCTCTTAACCTCTGGCTGGGCAGGAGCTTCCTCACGCTGGCTATCCACTTTGAGCACCAGGTTTTGCGAGCCATTGGCTGGCTCTCCTCGCCCGCGCTGCCCCCACACTCCAAGCTGGCGCGGGTATACAAGCGACAGATGGGCTCGGACGTGAAGAACTGGCACGTCGGGCTTGGTAAGTTGTCGCTGCTGAGGGAGACGGGTGGTCGTTGCCAGGTCAGCACGGAGTTGCGACTCCGCCTCGAGGCGCCTGGCGGCCGCAGGCTAAATCACAACTTCTACCTACTGCCTGCAGCTACGGTTGTGGCAATTGGCGTGGTCACAAGCGCTGTGCGCAAGTGGCAGGAGCGCATGGACGCCCGCCACAGACGTCGCGCCTGCCTGCGGCGGTTGTTGTCGGCGGCAAACAGCTACGAGCAGTGGAGGGAAATTGCGGAGCAGTTGTACGCGCTGGAGGAGGCCGATATGCCAGCCGGCGATGTTTCCACCCGGCGCGCGGCGCGCCTCTACGACCGCAAGCTGCTGCTGGAGAAGACGAACCACCTGCGCTCAGTTCGGGCGACGGGGAACGTGAAGGAGATTATGCTCGCGCTTCGAACGGACCTCATCCGCAACATCGCAAACATAGCGAAAAGGCAAGTGGGCATGGCATGTGTGGGGTCGAGGCCGCGGCCGTGGGCCCACGCAGCTTGCAGCCTAGGTCTCCATAACGTGGCAGCGGCGCCGGCTCTCGCGCTGATCGGAATGCGGGCAGCCCGACCGCCCTGCCCTCGCGAGATGCGGAAACCGCCAGCCGGGACCGTACGGCTGTTGACGTGGCCGCCAGCGCTATCCGTCCAGCGCTGCCGCCCAAACAAGCGCCAGCTCAAATTACCGCCACACTCGTGATCCTGTGACTTCCAGTCTCTGTGCATTTCGAGCTCTTCGTTCTCAGCACACGGTCCTCTGTCGCTCGTGCCTTCTCCAATCCCTCGCTGCCTGCCATTCCAGTTAATATCTTCCGGTCTTCCCTTGCGCGACCGGCCTCGCGCCCCCTCGCTCTTCCCCACCCCCGCAGCCAGCTGCACGAGCACTTTGTGTCCATCCCCGATGACATCGGGCGCTACCTGGCGGAGATGAAGGAGCAGCTGGCGCAGCTGGTGGAGTGGCCGGAGGTAGGGTGCATGGGCTGTGAGCAGGCGGCTTGGAGAGGGGAGGGCCGATGTAGTAGGGCCCGCGGTGCGCGCAGGGCGGTGTGGATGGTGCGACCAGAGGTGTAGAAGTCGGGTCAAGGGTCTGGGGGTATGATGATGACCACGGATTAGACAGGGCCTAAGACGCTCCAGCGCGACACGTGTGCAGCACTGTCAAAAGGCAGGCACGGCATCCGCCGCGCGCGCGGAGAGCAGCAGTACTAAGGCTGCACCACTGCCGTGGCCCGTCGGCCATAGCCACCAACGGCGGGCGGCGCTGTGGTGCCGCCATCGCGAGGCGTACAGGCCCGCGCGAGTGGGGGGGAGCTAAGCCGCACTCAGCAGCCGTGTCGGGCGGGGCCGCAGCGGGCGAGGCAGCTGCAGGCATAGCCCTGGGCTGTTGTGGGTGGGTTCAGGGCTAGCGGCGGCGGCGTCACTGGGTGTGAGACTGTGGCGGCTGGGCTTTACCGGCAGTGCTATTGCTAGTGCTTTTCCCAAAAGGCGCCGGGGTGTGAAGAGGGCGTGAAAGGGCAACTATATATACCCATCATACCGGCTCCCAACCCACCGGCGCCCGCGCGCGCTAACCTATCCCCTCCGCTCCACCTCCCTTGCCCCGGCCCGCCCCCCAGGACGAGCTGTCTGCGGAGGAGAAGCTGGCGTTCTTCCGCGAGACGCGGCACACCTTCGGCCGCACCGCGCTGCTGCTGAGCGGCGGCGGCGGGCTGGGCACGTTCCACATCGGCGTGGTGAAGGCGCTGTTTGAGCGGCAGCTGCTGCCGCGCGTGCTGGCGGGCAGCAGCGTGGGCAGCATCGGTGAGAGCACACACACGGCTTGAGGCAGCAGAGAGCTCTGGGCTCTTAGGGTCGTTTCCGCGGGTGGTTGGGAAGGGATGGGTGGGAGGCGCTGGTTAGGGAGCTTGACGGGAGCAATAGGGGGCCGTCGCTCCTGTGTATTTGTTAGTATTTGTGACGCACGAATTATAAGGACACATGGTTCACCTGAACCCAAACAACAATCGCAGTGTGCGGCATCATCGCCACCAAGACGGACGCCGAGCTGCGCGACCTGTTTTCGCGGCTGGACGAGTTCGACGTGGGTTTCTTCTCCAACAGCCGCGCGGTGGAGCTGGTGCAGCACCTCATCAACAAGGGCAGCCTGCAGGTGGGGGCAGCGGGAGGGCGGGAGGGCGATGGGCGGGGAGTGGGCGGGCGGGAAGGCGGGATGGCGGTGGGTGGGCAGGCATGTGAGAGCGGGGTCGGGGAGCGGGGAGCGGTCCGCAGGTCGTTTGCACCGCTGTCGCAAGGCTAACCCGCGCCCCGCGCACCCGCTCCTCAGGACATGTCGTACATGATCAAGAAGCTGCGCGGCCTCATGGGTGACGCCACCTTCCTGGAGGCGTACGAGCGCACCGGTAGGGGCAGCGGAGCAGGAGGGCGCAAGCGTGGGGCCTGCTTTAGGCGCACGCGGGCGGGCAGACGCGCGATAGAACACTGTGTGTGCGCCGAACACTGATCAATTAAATCCAAGAAAATACTAAAAATCAAAAGAAATCGCTCTGTTGAATCCTAGATATATACCAAATTGGAAACAAATCGCGCCGCAGGCCGCATCCTGAACGTGACGGTGTGCCCCGCCGACACCAACGAGCCGCCGCGGCTGCTCAACTACCTCACCGCGCCCAACGCGCTCATCTGGAGCGCCGTGGCCGCCTCCTCCGCCTTCCCGGGACTGTACCCGGCGCAGCACATCCTGGCGCGCAACAGCCGCGGAGAGATCATCCGGTGAGGGGGCGGTGAGGGGGCGGTGAGGGGGCGGTGGGGCCGTGTTTGGAGGGAATTGGGGGCGGGCGGGGGCAACAAGGAGGGCGGCGCGCGCTGAGCATATTTGCAGGTTGTATGGCATTTTGCGGCGTTTGTGGTAGAGTCTTTGCATGATCAGTGCTGCCACTGTCCTGTGTGACCGCACCACCGCAACGCTACCGCTCGCCGCTCAACCCCGCCCCCCCCCCGTGCTGGTGTGCGCCCACAGCTTCTCGGCCCAGTCCACCAATGACTCGCTGGAGCGGCGGTGGCGGGACGGCTCCCTGGAGCTGGACCTGCCCGTGCAGGTGCGGGGTGGAGGGTGTGTGTGTGTATCTAGGGGGAGGCGTGTGTTTGTGTCTGTGTGTTGAAGAGCACAAGGACTGTGTGTTTGTGTCTGTGTGTGTATTTTTGTGCGGATTGTGTGTGTGTGTGTGTGTGTATGTGTGTGTGTATGTGTGTGTGTGTGTGTATTAGGAGGTGGGGTTTGCGGGATTATGCACGCACCTCGTCTTGCGGATGAACGGCTACTCCTTGCGCTCTTATGCCATCCTGACTCTCGCGCCCTCACACACACGCACGTACCCTCGCCCCGCCTCAGGCTCTGGGCGAGATGTTTAACTGCAACCACTTCCTGGTGAGCCAGACCAACCCGCACATCGTGCCGCTGCTGAACCTGAAGAAGGCGCTCAGCCGCAAGTGGGCCAACGTGCTGGAGGCGGAGCTCAAGCACCGCTGCCAGGTGGCGCAGTGGCTGCTGCCCGAGTGGGTGCCCAGCAAGTGGCTCATGCTGTTCACGCAGGTGCGGCGGGCGGCGGGGGCGAGGTTGAGGTGGTGGGGTGGGGTGGGAGCGGCATTTGGTGGGGACCGGGGTGGTGGAGTGGGGTCGCGGGGCAGGAGGGACCTAAGGGGTGTTGTGCACAGCCATGGACGGCCAAACATCGGGAGCTTACACCACCACTCCGTACGCCACCCCAACACCAAGCCAACAAACGCGCGCATGGCCGCCGCCCCCGCCCCCTCACAGGCCTGGGAGGGCGACATCACCATGACGCTGCCCTCGGCGCTGTGGCACCTGAGCAAGACCATTGTGAACCCCACCACGGAGGAGCTCATCCGCAACGTCAAGGTGGGCGAGGTGGCCACCTGGGAGAAGATCAGCGCCATCGAGTGCAACTGCTCCATCGAGGCCACGCTGGACAAGTGCCTGGCCAACATCGCCAACCAGGTGGGGCGGCAGCGGGGTGGTGGGGCCCAGGTGGGCGAGGAGGGCAAGGGCCGACTTGTATGTGTGTGTTTGTGTGTCCGTGTGAGGGCGGGTACAGCGGGAAGCGACGCGGCGGTGGAACAGATGCGCGCGCGCTGCAATCCTGACATTCCACCACGACCACCAACACCAACACCGCGCCTTCATCCCCGCCCCTGCACCCCGCCGCTGCCGTCCAGGTCCGCGGCTACCGGCTGCAGCGCATGCACAACCGCATCCCCTCCTGGCTGCACATGTCGGCGGTGGGCCTGCCCGCCGTAGCCTCCTGGGGCGACTCGGAGTTTGCCGAGGCAGCCGCCTCCATCGCCGCCGCCGCCGCCAGCGGCGGCGCGCGCGGCACCTCCTGGGGCACGCCGCACGCCGCCGCCACCAGCCTGGTCCTGGCGGACGCCGCGGCGGCGGGCGGCGGCATTGGAGACGGCGGCCTGCCGCCGCTGCCAATGCCGCCGCCGGCGCCCAGCACAGGCCGCCGCAGTGGCGTCGCCACGGGCGTCGCCGGCGGGCCGTCGCCGACGCACCCGCTCGCAGTGGCTGCCAGCATGACCACCAGCACCCTGGCCCTCCTGAACCTGGGCGGTGGCGGACTGCCAGGTGGCGCCGGGGTGGGATCGCCGCCCAGGGGCCTGGGCGTCCTGGGCAGCAGCCCCGGCCCCCGCGGCGGCATGCCGGCCTCTTACAGCCTGGCGGCGCTACAGCACGGCGGCCGCGGCGCCGGCGGCGCCGTTGACGGGCTGCCGCGGCCGCGCTACAGCGACGGCGGTATGGCGTTCGCCAGCCCGGGCTGTGGCGGCGGCGGCACCGCCGCCACTGCAGCCGGCGCGGTCAGTGGCGTGCCCGTTGCGCTGGGTGCCGTGCCGGCTGCGGCGGTGCACGCCAACGGCCACCACCACAACGGCGTGCTGGGCGGCCCGCACCACCACGGCGCCCCCCACCACGGCCATGGCGGCCACGGTCTGGGGCTAGGCACCATCGGCGGCCTGATGGGCGGCCTGATGGGCGGCGTGGACGGGCTGCTGCGCATGGGCTCCTCGCCGCAGCGCTTCGGGCCGCTGTCGGGATATGTGGGCGGCGGCGCCACCGGCACCGTCGCCGGCGGGCTGCGGGGCGTGGGTACGGGTGGGGGAGGTGGCGGCGGCGCCAGCGCGGTGCCGACGCTGCCGACGTGGGTGGACGCGGCGTCCGAGTGTGAGGACAGCGCTTCAGACGCGGCGGCGCAAACGGCCGGCAGCACCGGCGCCGGCAGCAGCAGCGCGGCGGGTGCGGCGGGCGGCACGGCCGGCGGTGGCGAGCCCGGCAGCGGCCGCAACAGCCGCAGCGATAGCGCCGGTCGCATCAGCCAGGAGCTGTTGGATCTGGCTTACTGCGACTGCACCGACAGCTCGGCGCGCGACCTGTGGAGCACGTTGCTGCCGCTGGCGCAGCAGAGCGTGAGCCTGGGCGAGACGGCGCCGGCGCGGGTGGGAGGCGGCGCCAGCGCGACAGGCCTGGCGACGGCGGCCGCGGCGCGGCGCGCGGGCGGCACCTCGGACCCGGATGCTCTGGACGTGTTTGCGTACTGAGGAGGTGGGCGCGGAGAGGGGAGGGGTAGCAGGAGGCAGTGCGGGCGTGGCGTGGCGTGGCGAGGAGGCTGCAGCGCAGGTGGGCCGAGGTGCAAGAGCGGCAGAAGCTTTTGGGAAAGAGCGTTTGGCGTGTGTGAATTTTGACGCGGCGCACGACAGGGGCGGGACAGGCAGTGCGGCGCATGCGCGTGCGCGCAGGAGGGAGTGACAGGACGAATGGATTGCTGCCAGCAACACCGCGGCACAGCACTGCTGAAGGAGTTGACGCCTTGGGGGCCGACAAAGGCCGCGGAGGGAGAAGTATAACAGGCAACGAGTGAGGCCTCAACCGCCAGAGTTGGCGCTTTGTATGCACTTGTGTGTGGCGCTTGCGATAGAAGTAGTATGCTACGAAGAGAGCTGTTAGGAGACCCTTCACGAGAGTCATGGAATCCGTGTGCATTTGCGCGTACCTCACGGCAACAGGCCGCGGCCGCGGCGACCGCACTTGGTCTTTCGGCACGGTAGCCAAGGGGCGCCGCGCAGCGCGCACCGCATGCACATGCCAGTATCCAATAGTTAATTTGAGAGCGCGTGCTGTGCACGCCGATATAAATGCAAGCGCTTGCATTTATGTGTGGTTGGTTGAGATGCGGATGCAGAGCGTGGGATAACCTCGGCCTCAGCCTCAAGCTTATCAATCTGTGCTTCGGAAGCACACCGTCTTTGGATGACCGCGCAGTGGCTCGGTCGCAACATGAAGGGGGCGCGTGTTTGTAGCACCCTCTGAAGCGCACACGCCGGCGGCACCAGACACAGGCAACTGGGTGCCACCGCGCAGTCGTGGGTCGGGGGCGTGTCACGCGTATTCTGCGCTCAGAACGCTTCACGGGCGCCTGCATTGAGTCGAGCATAGGCTCATCAGTAGCAACCGCTCGCGGTCCCAATGTTTGTCTAATCGTCGTGCGGTCATGGGGATGTATGGGACTGCCTGTGAAGCTGTTTAGGCTACCGGACCGGACCTTCTTTGTCCTGTCGTGTGTTTGGCCAAGTCGCTTCTTATTCTATATCCGTATCATGGGGGCATTGCAGATGCATTGCCGCCGGAGAGGGGCCGGGCGCGGCCCGCCTGCGGGCTCCCTCACTCTCCCATTTGTGGTGGCGGGGCGCGGCGGTGGGTGCGGCGGGGCGGAAGTAGTGGTGGTGGCTTACTGCGTGAAAGACGCTCTTGCGTGGGTAGCATGCGAAGCATGTGTGTGTGTGTGTGTGTGTGTGTGTGTGTGTGTGTGTGTGTGTGTGTGTGTGTGTGTGTGTGTGTGTGTCTGCATTAGGACTCCAGGAGCGGCCTGTGGTGTCGTGTGCCGGGGCGCTGCGCCCTGCATTGGGTGTAAGAGCCCCAGGACGGGATACTGTGCGTGGCGCGGGTACGAGTCGGCGCACACAGACGGAGGGATAGAGCAGGCAGCCATGTTTGCATGTTGGCGTCAGGACGTGTGCGGGCGACGCAGTCGCAGGGCCTGGACGGCACCTTCGGCAGATGCGTACATTTTTGACGCAACATGGATGAAATGTGTGTGGGATGCAGGGGCAATAAGGCATAACACGCTGGGATACTCCCCAGCTGGGATGCAGTTGCACGTGCCAGGGTGCCACCTGCCCAGGACCCGGGGCGGGCACTGGCGTACGGCCGTGGGTTGTGGGGTACACGAATGGCGGCGCTGGCGTACGGCCGTGCGCACGCGCCTGTCCGTGTCCCGTGACACCTGTAACTACTACGGCACCTGTGGTCATGAGCTCATCCCCCGGGGGCTGCTGCGGCATAATGCGGGCTGCCAATGTCGGGCTGAGAGTGAGAGAGCGGTCGCCGCCAGGGCCAAGCTCGCATTAAAGTTACAGCCCTGTCACTCGTGCCTGTCACTTGACATGTTTTGCAACTGTGCGGTACTTTTTGCATCTGCAATTGTTTGCAGCGGACCATATGTCACATCAGGTGATATTCAGGAAATGACCCAGCATAGCCCGTGTGGGCTGACATGGGATTACATCACAGCTTGCAGAATTTACAGCAGAGCCAACATGGCCCCTACTGGCCAGCGCTGCCGCCGGCAAGACCCAACAACACGGTAGCGCGAGGTCGCCGTCCGCCCCTTCAATCCCTCATGTCAGGGGCGTCGGGCGGGCGCACCACCAACCTCCTGGAGGATTCGGACAACTGCCCCCCGCCAGATGTGATTCCCAAAACTAAACACGGGCACAGCACGAACCCCGCACACAACCGGCATCTCTGCGCCATCCTGCTGCCGCAGCCGTACCCAGTACATTCGCGCCACCCACAATCGAACAGCTGCACTCACCCATCCATCAATCCTGCATCAATCTCCTTGCCACTCCCGCTCCCACCCCCTAACACGTATCCAGCTTCCGGCAGTCGCCATCTAGGCACACATCCAGCTACACAGCCTGCCGCCCGCAGCCAGGGCCGCCTACGGCGGCGCCGCCGCCATCACTTTCTCCAGCGCCCTGGCGGCGGCGGCGGCGGCGCCCGCCATGGCCACCCAGGGCAGCCCCTCGCCCTGTACCGCCTCGTACAGCTCGGGCAGGTGCTGGGCAGCCGCCGCCAGCGCCGCCTCGTGCGCGGCCGGGTTGCTGCGGACACCGGGGAGACAACAGGGATGGCGGGGGAGCCGTGTGAGCACGGGGGCATCGGGGGCCATGGGCACGGGGGCATGGTAATGACAGGCGGCGGGCACGGCGAGTGCGGCCGAGTAGGGCCGTAGGTGTGTGCGGGGTGAGGGTCAGGGGCAGAGGCAATGGTGTTGAGCTAATCCAGCCGTGCCTGGGCTGCCTTGCACCGCCACGTGCACACCGCCGTGCACCGCCACCCACGCCTCCCCAGCCAGCCACCCAGCCAGCCACCCACACCCACGCCTCGCCAGCCAGCCACCCACACCTCCACACCCCCACACGTCCACACCTCCCGCCCCCACAGCCTGCCCCGGCCCTGTCCCCACCTGTCCCAGTCCTTGGCTCCAAACATGTCCTCCCGCAGCGCCGCGCTGTGCCTCGACATGAGCGCCGCCAGCAGCGCCGGCCGGTCGCTCCACAGCCCCGTGCCGCCCAGCGCCGCCTGCAGCGCGTTCACGTGCGCCGACAGCCCCGCCGCCGCCATCGTACCCATGGGCCCAAGCGCCATGGCGGCTGGCAGCGGCGGCGGCAGCGCGGGCAGCGGCGGCGCGCCCTCGGCTGTGCCGGGCAGCAGCGCTGTGAGGCCGCGGACCAGGAGTCGCAGGTCGAGCAGGGGGCTGGGCATGCAGCCGCCCAGAGCGGGGGACAGCGTCAGAACCTGCACGTGTGTGTGTGTGTGTGTGTGTGTGTGTGTGTGTGTGTGTTAAAGAGCACAAGGAAAACATTACGCGTAGGAAAGTGTATGCGATGCAGAATTACTGTGTGTGTGTGTGTGTGTGTGTGTGTGTGTGTGTGTGTGTGTGTGTGTGTGTGTGTGTGTGTGTGGTCCAGGCGGTTGGAGGTTGGGGTAGGAGGTTGATGAGTTGGCACTTTGGGGAGGCGTGTGCATATGGCGGGGGCGTGTTGTTAAGGAAGCACGGCCAGCCCTCCGCTCCGCGGTCTCCCATCTGCCACAACGACATGCGGCACCCAACCACCACCCAACCACACTACATACACACACGCACACGAATCCACACCTGCTCGCAGCCGTGCACCACCTTGACCACCATGGGGCTCTCCAGCAGCGCCTTCACACGCGCCTTGGCGCCCGGCAGACCCCCGCCCGGCGGCGACAGCAGCGAAGAGGTGCTGCCCGCGCCGCCGTTGGCAGTGCTGCTGAAACCCTCCGCCCCTCCAAGACTTCCCGCCGCCCCCGCGCCGGCGCCCCCGCCCCCCAGGATGTCTGTGACGCGGAACAGGTAGACGGTGGCGGGCTCCCTGACGGAGGGGTTGCCGTAGGCGTCCCAGGCGCTGTTAGCTCCGTCGGAGGCTGTGTTGGCTGCTGGCGCGTACAGGCCCACACACACCGCCGCCCGGCCGCCCGCCGCGTGCACCGCCACGCCCAGCTGCAGAGGAGGGGCGGAGGAGGAGGAGGGCGGCGCGGAGAGGCGAGGGGAGCGGGGAGGTGATGGGATGAGGCAGTGACGGAGAGGGGGAGGTAACGGGGGCACGGCAGTAAGGCATGCGTAGTCGCGACGTGCTTGTCACCGCCCAATCCGGCATTGTGTACCCTGGAGTGATTAGAACAGGTGATGCCGAGCTCACGTAAAACCCTGTCCTGCCGGCCTCCCCGGATAAGACAGCCCACGTGTCACACACGCTTGCTTCTTCTCCCCCTCCTCCCACTAGGTCCTGCTTGGGAATGGACTAGATAGCCTCACACACGATGTCGACCCTCCTTTGCGCTCCCACACGCACCTGTGCCACGCCCTGGCAGTGCGCAATCATGGTGTTGAAACCGGCAATGTCTTTGACCCACGTGACCACCGGCGGTGTCAGTGACATAATCATCTGGTGCTGGACACCGCTCTCCGCCACCGCCGGCGGCGGCGCCGCCACTGCCGCCGCCGCGCCGCCGGCATCGCCGCCGCCAGCCGCCGCCGCCGCCTCAGAGCCCTCGTAACCCTCGTACTGAACCCCGTACGGATCGTATCCGTTACCAGACGCGTCGTACGACGCCTCCTGCTGCGGCTGCTGCCCGTAACCGTAACCAAAGCCACCACCAAAGTCTGCCGACGCCTCTGGCGGTGGCGCCAAGCCGGCCCATGGATCCGCCGCGGCTGCGGGCGCCGCCGCAAAGCCGGCGGGGCGCGTGCCACCCGCCGCCGCTGCTACTGCTGCCGGCACTTCAATGACCAGCCCCAGCTCGGCGTCATTGTGATGCTGGGGAAAGTCTCGCACCAGCGCGTGCGCCTTAAGCCTCAGGTACCCCTCCCGCCCGTCCTCCCGCACATACGCAATGTAGCCGCCCGCCTCGGCGCCGCCGGCGCCCGCCCGCCGGCCGCCGGCGCTCTCATCCAGCTTGGTAAACAACCCTTTGTTGGGGCCGCCGTAAACTCCGAAAAGCGCCGGCTCCCGCTTTTTAATCTCCGCGCCCACCAACCCCGCCTGGCCTGTGTAGGCTGCGTCTCCGGCGCCGCTGCCCCGCGGCCAGCGGCTGAGCACGTGCGCTGCCGCGCGGCGCAGGCGGCTGAAGTCGTCATCAGCGGGCCAGGCAGCGGCGATCGCCGCCGCCACGCCAGCTGGCACAAGCCGACGCAGCGCCTCCGGACTAAGCTGCACACAGTCCACAGCCTCCTTGACGCCGGAGTGGGGATTGAAAACGTACAGCCGTACGGTGTCGAAGACACCGCCGCTGGCGGGGTGTAGCAGGAAGGCACGGAAGGGACCCGGTGTCTTCAGCGACGGCTGGATCGCCGCCGCACGCGACGCCGCCACCATGGGCGCAATGAGGGACCAGGGAGCGGTGTGGCGCGGCAGGGCTGCCTCCAGGGAGTTGCTACTGCCGCCGCCGTCGTCACCAGCGGCGCCCTTTGCTACAGCCAGCCGGCCCGCCAGCGCGCGGCGGAGCTGCGCGGCGGCGGCGACGCCCGGGAAGGCCATGGCTGCGGCCTCGGGTAGCGGCAGGCCCGAGAGGTCATCCCGGTCAGACCCACTGCCGCCGCCGCTAGACACGTACGGCGAGGCCTGGTTCGCTCCCGGCGTGCCGTACCGGGGCACTAACCCGCTCAGGTCGATGTTTACAGCGCCGCCACCACCGCCGGTGCGGCGCGGCGGCGCGGCGGCGCCCAACGGCCCGGCACCGCCGCCGTTGTTTGCATGCCACTCCAACAAACCGTGTAAGTCTAGGACACAGCAGGCGTCTGTGCGGGCGATGGGCAGTGGGCCATGGGCGACGGCCGACGGGCCACATGGCAGAGGTCTCCGTCCGCCCCGAGCCCCAACATGCCCACCCACCAGGAACCGTCCCCACCGTCCACTTCCCCAGTTTGGGCTGGTAAATACCACCCCCCTCCCTCCCGCCTCCCCATGACGCCTCCATCACCCGCACCCGCCTCCGCCCACCCACACCCACACCCACACCCGCATCCACCCACACCCGCCTCCATCCACACCCACACCCACACCAACACCCGCATCCACACCCACACCCACACCCGCATCCACACCCAGACCCACCATACGGCAGTTGCACACAGCGCATGAAGGCGTGTGCGCCCGTGACGGCCTCGTCCTTGGGCCCTCCCTCGTGCGGCCGCGCCAGCAGGCTCTTGAGGTGGATGCGGCCGCCGCCGTTGGCGGTGATGTGCGATAGCAGCTCCGGCCCAACCACCGTGCGCAGCCGGCTGGTGAAGGCGGCCTGTCGTATTGGGGCATACAATCATGATTAGCTGACTGGTAGACGGTAGACAATCTTGGGTGAACATGGGGGGGAGGGCGTAGCCGTCCAGGCAAGGCGGGGAGACAATCTTGGGTGAACATGGGGGGGAGGGCGTAGCCGTCCAGGCAAGGCGGGGAGCAATGTCAATACCGTACGGCGATAGTTTTGGAATGTGGGCGGGGAGCCGTCGGCGCCGCCAAGCCTGCCTCTAACCCCTGCCTGTACCCCCTCCTCCTCATCCTTGCCACCCGCGGCGTCCCCACCGCACCCGTGGAGTCTGAAGCACCACCCCGCCACACCCAGCACACCCCCACCCCCACCGTTTTCGTTGGTTTTGGTTTAGTTTGGGCTGGTATTTTCAACCCCACCCCCACCACCCACCCCCCAACCCGCCCCGCCTCACCGACAGGCAGCTGTGGTCGCCCAGGGGCCCGTTGCGCATGGCGCTCAGCTCAAGGGCCACGCGGCGCCGAAAGGCCGCGATGGGCGTCTTGCCCGGCCAGCCCGCCTGCACCGCCTTGGCTATGGCATTGCGGTAGGCCTGCGCACAGAGGGTGTGCGCGCGTGTGTGAGAGCACGTGTGAGTGGGTGCACACAGGCCCTGGTGGTTGAGTCCGTTGGTGTCGGTGCTGGTGTCGGTGGCGCTTCGCTCGCTCGTACTCGTAGCTGCTTGCGTGCCGGGCGCAAGCAAAGCCACACGCGCGGACTTGCTCGAGACCGCCCCATGCCTCAGGCCCCAGCCCCACCGACGATCACCAACCCAACCCACCCCGCACCCCCGCAACTAACGCCTCTGCCTGTGCTCCGCTAGTTTAGCTCTCGATTTGGTTTAGTTTGGGCTGGCATTTACACCACCACCACCCCAGCAGCACCCACCACGGGGTCCGGCTCCTCCGCACTGAACTGCAGCTCCAGCGGCCCGCCCGCCTCCAGCGCCACCGCCCGGACCTGCGCCGGGTTCAGCCGCACCACCTGTGTGCGGTCGCCGGGCGCGCTGCCCTCCTTGGGCGTGACCACATCGAACACGCCGTGCGAGTCGGGGTGCTGCAGGAAGTCGGCGATGCTGCGCCACTGCATGCGGCCCTTGTCTTGCCTGTGTGTCGGGGGGGGGGCGTGGGGGCGGAGGGCGGGGGCGGCGTGTGCGGGTGCAGGTTGAAGAGGGGGAGGTGGGTTTGCGGGGAGGTGGGGTTGCGGGGCTTGGGGGGTTGCAGGTGCTCCCGGGCGTAAGGGGCGGGGGGGAAGGGTCTTATGGACGGTGCGAGACAGGAACAGGGAGGTGCAGTCAAGCCCAGGCAGGAAGATGGAACGAGGCAACCCACGACAGATCCGAGCGGCGCTGGTGCTAGGAAGTGTTTGCCCGCTCCCAGCGCACCATATGTCGCAGAAGGTGATATTCAGGAAATGACCCAGCAAGTACCTGTTCGCAGGCGGGGTGGGGTTTGGGTGGGGTGCGGCGGTAACCAGCACTCTAACGCCGCCGATCTGGGTCCCATGGAGCCTGCAGTCGAACTGTTTATGCTGTCTGTGCGATTCCCGCGGTCGCCGAGGCGACGTACCCCAAGCGCGCGAACTGCACAGTGCTGATTCCGAACCCGACTCACATCGACGATTGATACCCCAGAACATCCTTGGGGTACCTGTATCAAGGAGCGAGATCATATGGTAGGACTCGCCGGAAGAGTCGCACGGAAACAAGGCTGCGCACCGATATTCGCCACCGTAGAGCCACAGCGCCACAGCGCGCCGCAGTAACAAGTTATAATCGGTGGCATCCCTTGCGGGGAACACCGCATTGATATACGGGATGAGCTCGCCGGCTGGCGGCATCCTTCACTAGGGCGGGAAAGCAAAGACCTAGGCCGTCAAGTCATTTCGGTCTGGCCAGCGCAAATGGTCGTAATGTGTTGCCATATGTGATCTGGATGGAAAGGAGCTCGGGTTGCTTGAAGTTCACCGATCGGCGCTGAGGTTGAGGGTCGCGTCATCATCGAGCCCTTGACACGGCCCGATCAAAATCCCCCTGTGGGAAACCCACCCCGCCGGAAGCCCTTGTCTCCTCGCGTTCCGGTGTATCTATGGTCGGCCTTGGGTAGTTGAAGGCTGATCGATGCAAACGGGTGCTGCTTAGATTCGGAACCTGCCATTTCGACCAACCGTACCCCAACCCGCATCCTCTCATCTTCACCGCCTGCCCTTACACGGCCTGCCGTTGCACACGTTAGCCGAGACCCAACCTCCGCCCATGCAGTGGATCGCGCTTCGTGCGGAAGTCGTGCTCTAATGTCAAGAATATGGTGGTCGCAGGACCACAGAGAGAGGAAGCAAGAGGAAGCCCCTGTCACCTGCGGCCGCTAGCTCCGTCCGGCATCTCCCCGTGAACCCCAGCGGCGCCCTTCCTTCTCTACACGGCCGGTGCCCTTCTGTGGTATGCTCCCTCTCGTTTAGTACATCAGACAACTCAGGTATCAGAGCCAGCCAGAATCTGTCCCGGTCTACATGCAAGGTCCCAGGTCCCCTCTAGCCTCTACGCACTCAACAGGGGCTGTTCTACTTGGCAGTAGCAGCAGCGGCAGCGCCAGTGGCGGCAGCGGCAGTAGCGGCAGTAGCAGCAGCGGGCTTGGCGGGCGGCTGCTCCACGGGCGCCTCGGTGGCGGGCAGTGTGGCGAAGTAGAGGTTGTTGGTGGAGCCGCAGTAGCTGGCGCCGATGTTGCTGCTGCGGGGGTATTGGTGGATGGAGCGGGGGAGGAGTGAACAGAGGGAAGGGGCGGGGGGCCGGGGTGAGCAGTGCCCCCAGCTGCACCCACGCCCTTACACACCTACGCCCCCTCCCGCCCCCTGCCATCCCCCGCCTTGTGCTCCGCTAGTTCAGCTTGGTCTGGTTTAGTTTGGGGCTTTGGGCTGGTATCTCCAACCCGCCCACCTCTTGTCAATCAGCACCAGGCTGCCAATGCCGCCCAGCATCACGCGCTGGCGGCCCACGGGCAGCCCCGTGGCCGCCGCCAGCTGCAGCTTGACGGAGCGCAGCGGCGTGTGCGGCTCCAGGTCCACCGTCACCTGCACGTGGGGGGGGGCGTGGCGTGTGTGTGTATGTGTGTGTGGTGCCGTGGTTGTGAGTAGACGGAGCGGAGGGGAGGGGCGGAAGAAGAGAGGACGCGATGCGGCGGACTGGGCATGTGGCGTTGTTGTTTGTGGGGCGGGCGTTTTTTGGGGGGGAGCCAGATGGGTTGGAGGGATGGGGGCAGTTGGAAGGAGTGGGTTGGAGGGATGGGGGCAGTTGGAAGGAGCGGGGTTGTGGCGGGCGGGGCGCTGCTGCCACCGCCACCTGCCGCCTGGCGCAGGACGACCCGGGCCGTCTGTGTGTCCGCACCTGCGCGCCGCACTCCACCTTGGGCGTGGGCGTCAGCACCTTGACCTGCAGGGGGGGAGGGGGCAGCGGCCGGTGGGAGCAGCAGGCGGGCCTCAACACGTGCGGGCATGCGAACACGGTGGGCTACTCCCCCCTAGTCCCACGCTTCAACAGGACGCCCAGCAACGGACGATGGACGGCTTGCTCGGCACCAGCCAGGGTAGCGCAGGCGCCCGGCCAATGCCAATGCCAACGCCAAGGCATGCTTGATGTACGGTATGTTTTTGGCCGGGCGTTGTTCGATATGCTAGATGTCATTGGGCCCGACACGTCCCCGCACGCCCCCGCCCCCGCCCCCCACCCCACCTTGACCGGCTGCCCGCCCCGCAGCCGCACCGACAGCTGCAGCGTGTCGTACGGCCTCAGGCCCCAGGCAGTAGCCAGGTCCCCAGAGGCAGCTGTAGCAGCTGTAGCAGCTGTAGCGGGGGCGCCCGCATTCACGGTGGCGGCGGCGGCGGCGGCGGCGGGCCTGAGCGGGCGGCCGCCCAGGGTGGTGAGCACCTGGTCCGCCGCGGGGACGCCCAGCCGGGCCTGCGGGAACGGTGCGGTAAGCACGAGTGGCGAAGCAAGCGCGCCGGTTCTGATGATAGCAGCCAGCGCCACCCCCAAACGCGGGCAGATGCGACGGCCGCGCGGCAATCACGCTTGCTCCAGGCCCACGAGCGAAACCGTGAGCCGGTCCTCCCGCAGCCAACCGCCGCAGTGAGCTGGTGAGCAGCCAACCGCAGCAGTAACGGCTTGCCAGTGCCCAAGCCTCAACGACGTCGTGCTCTTGCCTTCTCTAATACGCATTCTCAGTTAATCATGTGTCGCACCTCTGTGACGCTCGCCTTCAGCCCCTAGCCCCGCCTATACACGCACCTCCACAGCCGCCATGAGCTCTGCCACACTGCCTCCACACGCCGCCGCCGCCGCCGCCGCCTCTCCCGCGCTACTGCTCCCCGCGGCGTCGTCAGCTCCGCTGCAGCTGTCGCCGGAGTTGCTGCCGCCGCCGCAGCTGCCGACGTCCACAGCCACTGTGGCTCCGTCCAAGCCCTTGACGAACAGCCGCATGGTGGGCCTTCCTTCCCTGCGAGGTGGCGCTGTCGGCTGAGCAGCGATCGCGAGGTGCGGAGAGGCGCCGAGGAACGTGCTGAGAAGCGGTAGAAGCGAAAGGTGACGTTGTGGTATCGGGTGGCTAGCAGTGGATGGCGTTTACACAGGGCCAGGCGCGGGCCGCAGGTTTGGTTCGTCCAAGGCTAGTGTGTGCGGGAGGGCACCGATGCAGCAGGCTGGCTGAAGCAGTGTTAGCTGCCATGCGTGTGGAACTGTGAGCAGGAGTGAAAAATGGTAGTTACAGGACCGAGCCGATGCGAGTTTTCTTGGATGCGTCACACGCGTCCATGCAATAGCAACACGGAGTTATCCCCGTTCGCTTGCCAACGTTATCACCACACCACTTGCAGGGTAGGGCTGGGCTGAATGACGTCGATGGCCGCCACGCATGACAACAAAGTCAGTGCCCCGATCGGCGCGGGTTGGACCCCAGTGCTTTCGTTCCGCCACCACTGCAGCGCACTAGCCATCTAGCGCCGCACTAGCCGATTGGCGCATGCTATACTTCACCCACGCCCAACAGATCCATCTGAACTTCCTATAGCACACCCGCACTACGTATTGTGCAGGCCGTCATAGTTGAGTTGCAATTAGGGGCCTGCTCGGAGTCCTCGTCTTAATAGTAATCCCACTGCGTAACACCCACGGCAACACCCCCATCATTCACGTTTATCCACGCGCACAGTACCGTACTGTGTCGTGTGCCGCCTGTTTGGTCAATTCGACCTGCGTGGTCGCAAAAGCTACCTTTCCCCAAGCCGTCACCTGAACCTGGGCCTAAACCTGAACTCCCGAACTCCAGCCAGTCCCCCTACTGCATGATCCATTGCGTCCATGTGGCGCATGCTGGCTACACGTAGCGCCGCAACATGTACAGCCGCAATCTCATCCACAGCGCTACGGCATCCTCCCCTGCAATCAGCTCGCCGGTCCTCACACTCGCGCCCGTGGGACACAGCAACACCTGTGTCGTCGCAATCACCGGTCCGCATCACCTTGTGACACGTCTCCAATTTGCCACCGACTGCCAGCATTGAGGCAGCTCCGCACCGCATGTCAGAAATGCAAGTGACCCCACGGAGGTGCCCCTCCAAAAACCTTTTGGCCGGGCAGCTATTACTAGGGACAGCATAGCACGAAGCGTGTCGTGGTACCATACCCAACACCCTATTCTCGCGTGCATTCGCAACCACTTTCTTCCTTGTCATCATGAATGCAAGTGATGCTTGTCCATCGCCTCCCGCCTCCCACGCAACTGGCACGGCACGGCAGAGCGGCAAGTTTGCAGTCCAGACGTACAATCCGATTCTTGCAATTGTAAGTGCCCATGCGTGGGGGGCCCGATTCCAAAACACATAATTTCTTGCGAGCTGCTAACTTTGTAACGCCTAAGCACTTTAGTGCTCTGTCACCAACCAACCGCACGTGCCTCTTATATGTGCCACACTATACGACTGATTTGGCCCCCAAGGGCCTGTCACACAAACCAGCTGCTGGCCATCCAAACAAGGAGGTGGCTGCCTTAGGAAGGCAGGAAAAGGGCTGAGCCCTCCCCTCCCGGGTACTTTTTGCCGACGCACGCACGCACAGGGGTGTTCCTGGGGGGCTTCGCCCCCCCCCCCTGGAACAACTGCGCCATTCCTGCGCCATTCAAAAAATTCCGACCTAGACACTAAGTGCAGTGCATTCTGTGCAGGTGCGTCATGTATCTGGATCACAACAAAGGCAAGAAGCTTGCCAAAACGTCATGACTTGCATCCGCTTGCCTCACATTTGCAGACATTCTGTGCTCAACATGAATACCAGGGCCCTCCCGGCATCACACCACCACATTTACATGGCATTAGTTCCTGCACGCTCATGTCCACCACGTCCATTTATTACTTACCATTGCGCAGGTACACCATTTGACCACACCCAAAATGCCAACAAGCGCAATCACGCGCGCTAGCCAGCATGGAATCCTCACCAGCCCAACTGACAGCTCCCACGGCAGAGTAGCAAGATCCCCCGTAATAACCCGTCTCAGCCCCGTCTCCATAGCACCAACACCACTACCCAACGCCATGCTGATATTCACCTGTAAGGCGCACTCCCGGTCTAGGGGGCACGGCATCAGCAGCACTTCCCGCCGCCGCAGCACTTCATGGGCTCGACGCCACAGCCAACATCGCTGCAGTCGGCACCGCACGGCTGCGGGTAGCGGTCGCGGATGTGTGCTGCCATCACACCCCCGTCCGGCAGCAGCTCCGCCAGCTGCAGCGGAGTCAGCGCCTCTTCCACCCCCTCCTCCTCCTCCTCCTCCTCCTGCCCCTGCTCCTCCTGGTCCTCCTCGTATCCGTCCTCCTGCTCGTAATCGTCTTCCCGGGCCCCCACACCCGGATCCTCCAGCTGTTCCACGACTTTTTCGCCGCCGCCGCCACTACCCGCAGCAGCGCGCTGCAGCGCTGCAGCTCCCTCCTCCCGCTTCCTGCCAAGCCCCAGGCACGCGGTGCCCCATCCGCCCCGGCCCACCAGCGCGACAGCAGCCCCCACATCACCGCGCGCGGCCGCCGCCGCCGCCGCCCCCACCACCATGTCGACCACCTCCGTACTGCCGCTCGCCACCGCCAGGTGAAGCAGCGTCGGCCGCGGCTCAGCGCGCTCCGCCTCCTGCAAGGCCGCGCCGCGCGCGCCGCCGCCCGAGGCCCGCACAGCTGCTGCAGCTGCGGCCCGCGGCGTGCCGCAGACGTTCTCCATCATCTGAGCAATCGCCTTCGCCTCCGCCGCCAGCAGCAGGTCGCAGCCGTCGTCGTCCTCCGGAGCAAACGCCGGCTCCACGGTGCGATAGGCCGCCTGCAGGCCCTCCGGCAGGTCGGGCGCAGCAGTGACAGCCGCGGCACCGATGTCGAAGTTGCTACGCGGCGCCGATGGTGTGGCGGCGAGCCCCGGTTGACACGAGGCAGGGCAGCAGCAGTAGCCAGTGGTGGCGCTTCGTAGGGCGGAGCCATCGGCCGCAAGCGGCAGCCGCAGCAGCACCGCCGCCACCGCCGCCCAGCCGCGCCGCACGCAGTGTGCCAGCAGCGCCTGCCGGCGTTGCTCCATCTGCCGCCGCTGCTGCGCCGGCATCAACGCCGTCCCCGCCGCCGCAGCGGCGGCGCTGCCTGCGCCGCCTCGCCTCGCCAGCCGCACCGCCTCCTCGGCTTCCACCCTCAGGTCCAACCGACCGCCGCCCAGCATGCGGCCGCCGACCCCAAGAAACACATCCATAGGCTCTGTCAGGTCTGCAGGAGCCGCCATCGTAAGGAACGGCGTTGCGGCAGCACGTGCCCCCATATGCCCGTCCACGGATGCCACAGTAGATAGAGGTGCCAGGGTCGGCGCCGGGCTCACGGAGCAGCCGGCGACGGCGCACACGCCCGGGGCTCCCGCCTCGGTCGCTAGCGCAAGGATGGACCTCGCGCGCGCCAGCGGCGGCGGCGCCGCCGGCCGCCCAAAGCGCGCCGCGGCCGACCAGCTGCCGCTGATGTCTCCGGCGCTGGTGACGGCGGCTTCTTCGAAGGCGTGGTGGCCGGCGTCCCCCGTGCCGCGTCCGGAGGGTACGATGGCGGCGCCGGTGAGCGGGCCGGTGAGCGGGCCGGCGGCATCGGCTTGCATGGCATCGGCGCCAACGATGTCGCACAGGGACCCCGGCAAGGGGTGCAGCTGCAGCACCCGCGACACGCCCACAGCCTGGCGCAGCTGCGCCGCCGCCGGCGCCCCAGTTGCCGTCGCCGTCGCCGGCTGCGGCGGCCGCTGCGCCACCCCGCATCTGCCCGATGCGAGCGCGCCAGCACTTGCACCCGCACCCGCGCCGCAGCAAACAGTCGGCGAGCAGGCGCCGCCGCCGCCGCCGCCGCCGAGGGTGCCGATGCGCCTGAAGCCAAAGCTGTCCACCTGCTTCACCCGCAGAGGCTCCCCCTCATGCCCATTGCCCTCGAAGGATTGCAGCAGCGGCCCCTGGGCGGCCCCCGGCAGGCAGCTCGCAGCACGTGGCACCGGCGAGATGCCGCCGGCGCCGCTGCCGAAGCCGCCGTGACAGCCGCAGCCCCACGAGGAGACCCCAGGCGATATGAAGCGCGTATCGGTGGTGGTAGTGCTGTCGCCGCCGAGACCCAGGAGGTGGGGGCTCCCGCTGACGCCGCCGGCTGTGCTGCACGTGTCATCCTGGTGCTTGGCACCATCAGCGCTGTTGTCGAGGACGGCGCTGACGAGTTTGCCGCTTCCGCCCGTGACGCCGGCGTTGGCGACGGCGGCGCAGGGTGAAGCCGGTACGCCGCGAGGTAACGGATCAAGGACGCGCCAGTGAATAGCGGCGTCAGCGCGCTCGGGTTGCGGTTGTGGCTGCGGCTGCAGCAGCGGCGCCTGCGCTGCCAGGTCCAGGCTCTGCAGCTGCTGCAGGCCTAGCGGCTGCACCGCCATGGCTGGCCCTGCTGCCGCCGCCACCAGGCACAGGGGCGCAGCTTCTGCAAGCTCCGTCGCCTGGGCCGCAGCAGTTGCCGCGGCAGGCTGTAGCAGGTACGTCTCGTTGCTGAGCCACTCGTGCATGTCATGGAGCAGGTCGGACACGGAGCTGGCGGCGGCGGAGTCCCCGGCCTGCACAGCAGCGGCGGCGTCGGCCGCCAGCGGCGCCGCCAGGTCAACTGCGACCGCCGTCAGGCGCGGCGGCAGCGCTAGGGAGCAGCACGTGCCCAGCAGACGCGGAGCGGTGCCAGCGGTGCCGGTCGGCTCGAATATGCCGAACGTGACGAGGCCTACAAGTCCATGCATCCGTGATTGTCACATCGGATGGCGCGACACTGCAGCTACGTCTGTCGTGTTGCAATGCACGCAGCTCTTTCAACGGCAAACCGGTACGATACTCTGACAAGGTTCATTGATGCAGCACCGGCATCTGGTATCAAGAGACATGCTCGACCGCACACAGCTTACCTGGGACGGCGTCTGTGGAATCGAACCGGACACGCAGCGTGCGCAGATGCCTGCTACTGCTGCTGCTGCTGTTACGCGGGATAGCTGCGTTGCCCTGCAGATTCTTGCCCGCTGACGAGCTGGCTGCGGCGGGGTCCTGGTGTTGTGCGCCGGCTGCGGACATGCGGACCCGCTTGGCAGCCGGCTCGGACGTCACGACAGCACCTTTAGCCTGACCCTCCTCCTTGCCCCCCACCTCCGCCTCTTCCTCCACTTCCTTCACTGCCAGGACCTGCAGGAAGCAGCCGCGCTGCCAGGCGCACACCTGCACGCCGCTGCCGTCCCGCTGCGCTCCCTCGAGGCCGCCCCTCGCCCCATGCACCAATAGCGTAACCTCCACAACGGCGCCGGCAGTGCGAACGTTGCTGCTACAGCTCTTGGGCTGCAGCAGGAAACAGGGCGGCAGCGCCGCAGCGGTGACTTCGCCCTGGTTGCGCTCCACACCTTCGGCGACAGGCGGCGCAGCCACCCACGTGACCGCGAATCCCGCCGCCGCATCGCCCTCGTCCGCCAGGACACGCATGTCCCAATCCTGTGTGTCCGCGCTCGTGCCCGAGCCTGCCGCACCGATGCCGCCGCCGCTACTGCCGGCGGCGGCACCACCCCTCCGCGCCAGGCGGCCGCGCCGCAGCACGTACCTGCCCCCGCCCTCCACCTGGGCCTGCACTGCATCAGCCGGTGCCGCCGCCGCTGCCGCCGCCGCTGCCGGCGCCCCGGCTGCCGGCGCCACTGCTGCCGGCGCCATCGCTCCCGGCTGCGCCCAATCATGCTGCTGCAGCTGCTGCTGCTGCTGCTGCTGCTGCTGCTGCTGCTGTGGCACCGCAAAAAGCGCCAACATGTCCGCCACCTGCCTCACCAGCTCGCCGTCGTCGCAGGCGGCACCGCAAATGTCGCCGCGGCCAGCATGTGCGGCCCCACAGCCCCGCAGCCGGCCACCCGCCTGCTCACAGCCATTGCCAACATCAGTGCCATACGCACGGTTGCCGTCAGCGACGACATTGAAGGGCGAGCGCATAAGCAGCTCGGCACGCCGCTGCGCGGGCCGGCGGCGGCGCCAGCTGCCGCTGCGCAGGAAGCGTGTGATGTCAGCGCCACCGCTGCTGCCACGGCCGAGGCTGAGGCCGGCGTCGCCGGCGCCGAATCCAGTGGCGCTGCCGCGCACACTGGCACGCGGCGTGGTGGCGAGGCGCAGCAACAGAGAGCTATCTGCCTGCGTGCGGCGAGCCGTGGTGAAGTTACCGCAGCCGCGCGCAGACACGGACCTGTCAGCGGCCGCAACCACGCTACCGCCAGCACTCAGGCCGGGGCAGGTGGCCGGGCGTGAGCATGGGGCCGTTGCAGCGGCGGTGGGGCCGGCGGCGGCATCAGGTCCGCTGGGAACGGTGGAAGAGCTCAGGCCACCATAACCCAGCCGCGACACCAGAGAGGACGTGGAGCCGGCAATTGCGGCGGACGGCAGGCCACCAGGGAGCCCCAGATAGCCGCCAAGCCGCACGTCAATCGTGACCACCGAGCGCTGCTCCGCCTCCTGCGCCCCCGCCTGGAGCCGCGTCGGCGTCTCCGCTCCGCCACAGCAGTCTCTGCCACTGGCTGCAAGCGGCCCCGCCCCCGCAGGCCTCGCCTGCACCCGCGCCTTCGCCTGCAGCCCCGACCGCACCAGCGGCGCGGTGGCCACTGGCGCGCACCCCTGCTCCAGCTCCAGCACCGCCTCGATGCAGCCCTCGCGCACCGCAATGCCGGTCAGCACGTAGCCGCCCTCCGCCAGGCGGTCCATCAGCGCCGTCACCACGCCCGACCCCAGCTGCGCCGCGTGCGCGCCCGGCATCTTGACATGCACGCGCCGCACGTGCGACACGCTGCGGTACCGCGGCGGCCGCGCCAGCACCGCTACCGCCTGCTTCAGCACCTCCTGCGGGGCGGCCGACGGCTGCGCCGGCTTCGCCGGCGCAAGCTGCGGGTCGCACCGCCAGGCGGCGTGCGGCGCGGCGAGCGCGCCGGGATCTGGGTCGGCGTGCTGCTCGGGGCCCGTGTGGTCAGTGAGCTCCTGAGGGCCTGGTGTGTGCGGAACGCGTGCCGAGTCGGGCAGCGGCGTTTCCAGCTCCAATGGCGCCTGCAGCTGCGGAGCCGACACGGGGCCGCGCTCCGCCACCGCCCTCACCGCGGCTGTGTCGCCCAGCGGCCCCGGCGCAATGTTGCCGCCGGGCCCCGGCGTGGGCGTCATGCGCGCCAAAAGCGGCGGCACGGCGAAGGAGGCTGAGGGCGGGGGGTCGCTCAGGCGCAGGAAGTGCAGCGCCGCGCCGGGCGCTGCCGCTGCAGCCGCCGGCGCCGCCACCCAGGGGAGCGGTGGCGCGGCTGCGGCGGCGGCGGCGGCGGCCGCCGCACGGCGGCGCCGCAGCAGGCCCAGGCGCCGCACTGCCTCCGCCAACAGCTGGTCATTCTGTAGGGGCTGCTCCGCCGCGCCAGAAGTGACCGCGGCCGAGGCTGGCGCCATCTGCTGCTTTCCCGAGCTGAAGCCCATCTCCTCGGCGGCCGCGTCTGCCTCGTCGGCTGGATCGGCCTCCTTTGCCGCAGCCGCGCGGGCCGCCGCGCGCGCTTCCCGCCAGTCGGCGATGGCGGCGAAGAGCACGGACAGCGCTCCGCATATGAGCAACTTGGCAGACAAGGCGGCGGGGGTGGCGGCGGCGCCGCCAGCGGTGTAGGGCCAGCCGCGCACCGCAAGCATGCGAATTACCATGAGCATGTGCGCCGCGTAGGTGGCAGCCAGCAGTGCCTGGCGCCGCCAGGTGAGCTGCGCAAGGAGGGAGGAGCCGCACGAAGCCGCCGCGCCGGGAGGGAAACGAGGTGAGCGTCTTGTGGGTCGTGGGATGGCAAGGCCGGCTTGCTCGGTGCAAAACAAGCCCACGGCGCCCACACCCAAATCGCACCCCTGAGCACCGCCTAAGCTACTACCCATCCAGCCCGCCTCCCTCTTTTCCTCCACTTCTTCCTGTCTCTCACCGGGAACGCGAACGCCAGCCACATGACGATGGCCACGTGTCGTGGCAGCATCACATTGGCCGCCTCGCCCATGCTGGCACCTGGGTTCAGCAGCCCATACATTACTGTGAAGCCCTTGGGCAGCATCACCACCGCCATCAGCCACACCAGGCGGGCGAGGCCGCGGCGCCGCTCGCTCGGACTGGCCGGGCCCAGCAGCGCAGCGAGCGTGCCACCTGCGGTGGCGTGGCCAGGGAAAATGCGGCATTTGGGTTGTGGTGGAACGGGTGGCGCGTCGAGAGGTGTGTCGTGGTTTTTAAGCGTCAGCACGCGGCGCGCGCGCGGGGCCGCTGCGGATATACTTGCCCCGCTTTGCGGCCCGTACCGGCGATGAAGACCGCGAAGGAGATGCCGTCATGTATGTCCGCGGGGTTGATGGGGTTGAAGAAGGCGATTGCGTGCAGGTGGCCCGGCCGCGCGGCATGGTAGAGGAGCCGGTGCCACAGCGGCGCGGGCGGGCAGGGGTAGCCCGCAAATGGGTGGGAGGCTGGGAGCGGCCCGAAGGCGCAGTCTGGGGTCGGGGCACTTGGCTCAGCCCAGACGTCCGTTGCTGTGCTGTCAAGATTCCCGGGCTGCTCCGGAAAGCAGGGCGCGAGGAGGTCGGCGTTGGGACAGCCTGAGAGAGGCGGTGTAAGGCGCGGAGGGTGAGTCGCAGGGGCACCCTTAGGAGCGGCAGGAGCATTTTGGTGCTCTGCCGGCCCCCCTGAATGAATGCAAGGAGCATCCTACCTCGTTTGTGGTACACCGTCCACGCAAACGCAGTGTAGAAGAGAAAGAATGTCGAGACTTTAGCAAGTTCGCCGCGCCTAGCATACATCCGAACCGTCAGGCAGCATATGAGCCCTATGACATAATAATCTGCCAGTCCATGTAGCCTGCCGCGCTTGGGCTCGGACTTGTTTGAGATATGCTGTGAACCCTTGCGTTCCATCTGACACAAGCTCTCCGCAGGCTGCGGTACTATTCCTGCAGTCGATATCATGGCTGATATCCTGCTGCCTGCAGTTGACGGCGGGTGTTCGTCGAGCCACGCCGACGACATGAGCCCCGCCGGGTGCCTAAGAGAAACGCCTACGAAAAGGCTTGAGCTCTCATGAATACAGTTGTTGTAATCTCAATGGCCTCCGGGGGCCGAACGTGCACACGCGGGGCAATGTTCCGCGTTGTATGTCAAGCGCGCGAGTTCCACGAGCACCTTACCGGCTGGTGTGAGAGTCTCGACAACGACAACAGCATGTTTGGATTAATGCCTCATATAAGTTGGCGATGGAAATGCGGCCTCGGTGCAACATGCGGGGAACCAGTATCCGAACTGGCCAGTTCAAGCTGGCTTAGGCCGAGACTATGGGTCATGGAGGAGTGGAGACTATGAGGTTCTGGAGTTGTCCTCGTTCACACTGCGCACGAAAGCTGCGATGCTGGTGCATGTGTGGCGCCGCCTCCGCGCATTGGAATGCGGCGCGGTGCGGGATATAGCTTGTACCAGGACGACTTCAAGTCCCCAATAGTTCCCGAGTACAAGCAGACCTGGAGACGTGCCCGTGGTCTCCGTGACGCTGGGTGTGATGGGGCAGGGTAAGGGGCAGGGTGGCGTGGTCCCGTAGTGACAGCGTATTCCTAAACCCCGTAATCACTTTGCGACGTCAAAGGCATGAGCACGCGACCGGCATAGCACCGGAGTTACTGTACCGAGACATCGCTGACTTGCTGGTAGACCGGTGATTTGCTGACGCGCATTACACACACGCGCGCGCACACACACACACACACACACACATACACACACACACACACACACACACACACACACACACACACACACACACACACACACACACACACACACACACACACACACACACACACACACACACACACACACGGCGACCATTTGGATGCGTGTTCCCTAGGATGCCGGCTGCACGCGGCCACACTTGTCGCCTTTGCCACTTGCTTGCCTGTGACACTTCCGCGGTTCCGTCCTATGCCCAGGCTTCCTCTGTCGCCTGTAGCCGTGGCGGTGAGCCTGACTACGACCAGCGGGCGGGATTCAGGGCATTAGGCGTGCTGGGTAGACGTTGTAGCGCGCCCAGGGCCCGGCGCATACAATGCATATGGATGCAACTCGGGGTTAGGTCGTACATCGATCGCTCATAGGGCTACAGGCTTCTCGCGGGTAAATATGACTATTGGTTCGACGCGGCAACTCGGTAATCGGGAACTCAGAAGGCCACCCTTGTCCTCGTCCATTTAATCAGCTGCAGACGCAAGCTGCGTCGCAGTTCCAGCAGTCCCGACGTGCTTGCCGCGGGCTGGGCCCAGTCGTGCTGCACTGCTGGTGCAAATTCCGTCTTCCAATAATTTGCACTCCACGAAGGTCTTGAAGACGTGGCCCTCAGTCCAAAGCTCACACGAGGCACATCACGCTCATTCATTACAGGCCAAACTACGCCAACCCGTACGATGTATGGCACCGGTTCACTCGCACCACGTCAGTACCGCTTGCCGTACCTCGCGCGCATGCGGCACTGCTGGGTGCTTACCAGGACTGTGACATGGGCAAGTGACCTCTCTGTCTACCACCACACACATGCACACATGCGGCCGCTATTCGCTTGCTCATTTGCATGCACAGTTTCGTCCCTTTCCCCTTCTGCTGTCCTAACACACCCACATGCAATACACAATCTTACATCTACTACACATGCTACTGCCAGCCTCCCATGATTCAAGGGCCACTGTAAGTGCTAGCCCTGCAATACAGTTGACGCCCCTGCAACCGCTCCGCCTCAAGCTTCTACATGCATGTCCCTGCCGCTACTGCTCCTGCCGCTGCTGCCATCATCGCTGCACGTTTGCTACTGCTGCCGCCGGGCAGCGCGCACCGCCTGCAGTCGGAGTGTCGCGGCCTGGTACGCCACGTCAGCCAGCCGCCGCTCATCGATGAGCGAGGTCCACAGCTCGGGCAGGTGCCGGCAGCCCGCCGCCGCCAGCAACACCACACCGTCGGCCAGAGGCCGCTGCTGCAGCCACATCCTGCGGCAAACCAATGCATGAAATGCATGCATGTTAGGTAGTGGGATCCGGTATGCACCGAAAGACCGTGCTACACCCGGGCGCTGAACGCCGCGCGCAAGGGGCGTCTTGAGTTGCTTCAGTAGGCTTGCAGCCCGTCACAACCCGCGGCTCACCAGTCCCTGCCGTCCGCCGCCCAGAGGTCGTCACGCAGGGCCGTCGCGTGCCGTGCCACCAGCGCCGCCAGCAGCTCCGGTGCCTCCGTCCACACGCCCGTGCCCACCAGCGCGGCGTGCAACGCCGACACGTGCGCCTGCACCGCCGCCATCGCTGTGGCCATCCACACCAGGCGCTCGGACGGCGGCAGCGTCGCGGCTGCTGCGGCGAAGCCGGGGATGGAGGGCGGCGGCGGCAGCGGCGGCAGCAGGGTGACCAGTGCGTCCACCAGGCCGCGCACGTCTAGCACCGCCACCGCCGTGGCACCCGTCGCGACCTCCAGGCAGCTCACAGCCTGATGGAGGCAGGTGGCGTGGTGCAAGGGCGGTGGTGGTGGTTATGGCGGTGGTTGTGGTGCGGACCACGGTACTCCGAGCAACTCAAAATGGCCGGTGTGCCACGCACCACCCGCTTCAGCGCCTGCAGTGGGTGGCGCCCGGTCACCCGACCTCGAGTGCCGTACACGTCCTCGTGCCCCCAACACCCCCAACACACGTGCAGTACGGGACCCACACGAACCTGCTCCGCGCCGTACACAATCTTGTGCTGGCCCGGGTTCTCCAGCAGCTGCCGCAGCCCGTCGATGAGCGCCAGCACGCCCTGCTGCTCCGCCGCGCTCGCCGCATCCAGCTCCGCCGCGTCCACGTGGCGGCCCTCCGCCGCCGCGGACGCCGCCAGCGCGGTGGCGGCATTGCCCGAGGTGAGGTCCAGGACGTAGGTGGCTGTCTCGAAGCCCTCCCGCGCCACGTTGCCCGCGGCGTCCATGACCATACTGCAGGGCGCGTAGATGGACACCTGTGCACCACAGAGCGGTCAAGAGACAGAAAATCGCGTCCTGCTGGGAAGGAGATTGTGCCGCGAGGCGTGGGCTCGTGGCGCCCTCGGGTTTGATGCGCGGCTAGGCAGCAGGGAGGCATGCCCATGCGCATCATGCTGGATTGCCCACGTCGTACGGCAGCCCCCGCCCACGTGCACCAGGAGTTCATGGTACTCTCACCAGCACGCACGAGCCCTGGGCGGTGCGCTGCACGCTCAGCCCCAGAGAGTCGCAGCCCGCCACGTGCTGCACCATTTGCGCGTACTCGGCTGTGTGAGGGGAGTGAATCAGGAACACCTGCACACACAGACACGCATTCACATTTGGGGCTTTCATGCTTGAAATGGTGGGTACGATACCATGGCAAGCCTCGAAGCGTCGTGCGTGCAGCAATTGAGGCATGTGCCACACGTGCTCCTGCCACACCTGTGCTGCAGGCAGGTAGGTCAACGCCGCCGCGGCCTGGGCCTCGGCCACGACTGCGTCTGACAGGTCCTGCTGCTGCACCTGGAGGTAGGCCACCTCCTGCTCGTGCTGCTGCTGTTGCTGCTGCTGCTGCTGCTGCTGCTGCTGCTGCTGCTGCTGCTGCTGCTGCTGCTGCTGCTGTTGTCGCTGCTGTTGTTGTTGGTGCTGCTGCTGTTGCTGCTGCTGCTCGTACTGCTGCTGTTGCTGGTACTGCTGCTGTTGCTGCTCGCACTGTTGTTGCTGCTGTTGCTGCTGCTGTTGCTGTTGCAGCTGTTGCTGCTGCATGTACTGCTGCTGCTGCTGCTCGTGGAGAACATGAGTGGGCTGCTGCAAAATAACACCGGGCAGTGGTGCTGTTTCGACAGAGGCCGGCAGCAGCTGGGTGCCGACAAGAGATGACCCCGGCAGCGGCTGGACACCACCGGCAAGTGATGAAGCCGGCTCCGGCGCCGGTGCCGGCACCGGCAGCGGTGCCGGCACCGGCACAAGGGGCGCCGGCATCTGGACGTGTGCCACTGCGGGCGCCGCAGCCGCTGCGCCTGCAGCCACTGGCGCCGTCTTACCCTGCCCGGCAGCAGCTCCGGGCTCTGCAACCGCGGTGCCGTGCAACAGCATGGCGACCATGGCCCTCTGATCATCGTCATCTTCATCGTCACCCTCGACGTCAACGGCCCCGGCCTGACCCGGGGCGCTGGGCGTGGCTGCTGCCACCGTGGGTGCTGCTGCCATGGGCGGCGGCATGGGCGCTGCAGCAGTGGGCACGGCGCCCGTCACTTGCGGGTGCACCGCCGGCAGCGGCCTGTGGGGCTGTCCCATCACGACCGCCTGCTGCATCACCGGCGGAGCTGTTGCGGCATACCCAGGGGTGCCCGACGGTGCGGCCGCGGTCTCCTCGGCTGCCTCCGCGCCGCCGCCGCCACTTGCGCCGGCATGGAATGCAGCAGCGCCGCCGCCGCCGCCAGATGTGGCGGATGGCGAGCGGCCGGGCTTTGCAGAGTCGCCATGGCGCGTCTCTCGCTCATAGCTGGCAGCGCGCGCCAGCGCTGCCTTTACGGTAACCGAGCCCGCCACAGCTGCCGCCACAGCTGCGGCATGCGCCGCCTCCGCCGCGGCCGCTGGCGCCATTTCTTGTGCCGGCAGGGGCCCTGGCGCAGGTGCTTGGGGTTGTGCCGGCACTGCTGCAATGACGGGCCCAGCGGCTGCGGGCGCAGGGGCCCGCTGACGGGTGTTTGTGGCGGTGCTGCGCGTGCGGGGCCCGGCAACGGCGGCCTCCGCCCCGCGCTTGGCGAGGCCGTCGACCAGAAGGCGCACCATAAAGTGAGGCTTGGTCGCGTACGGGTCCTGCTCCTGCAGGCGCCAAAACGGGATTGCAGTGCGCGTCCAGTACGGCAATACCGCACGTATTGGCTTGAATTGTGCTGGCATACACACTGTCCTGCTCAGATCGCCCAGAAGTGACCTGCTTGGCTGGGCTTTTCATCCGATCCCTCAACTTGCGGCCCCGCACTGCACCCACCATCTGCTCCACCTCGAACACGTCGGGCTCCGCCATCAGCGACCGCCGCACGTTGCCGCCGCCCATGAGCGGGAGCAGCTGCGGCCCCAGAGCCTCCTTCAATTCGGGCAGCAGCACCCCGAACGACATCTGCGAGGAGGAGGCGCAGTCACACACACACACAACGGCGTCGTCTGGGCGGGCTTTCGTTTCGTTTGTTAACATACACATACACACATACACACACATCTGGTAAGCGCACTTGCAAAGACGAGGTCACGACAAAATGGGAACGGGGCTAGGGCGGCGCATGGAGGGTGACGAACGACAAGAGGCGCAATCGTGCCAAACAGCCGGCGCGCGCACTTGCCTCGTGGCCGGGGACCTGCAGCAGCCTGCCTGCCACAAGCCGCCGCACGTACGCGCCCGCCACCGCCAGCATTACCGACCGTGACATGGGTTTACTCGTCCGGGCCTGCTGCGCCTGCTGCTTGTGCGGCACCTGCCGCCAGCCGCCGTGGCTGTCAGGGCCGTTCACGGGCTGGTCGCCGTCGTCCTCCAGCGCCTCGCCCGCTGCCGCCGGCTCCGCGTCTTGGAGGAGGCTCCACAGGGGCGGGGCCTTGCTGGGGTGGGGAAAGACACGCTGCAGCAGTTCTTCAGAAGACTCAGGCGCCGCCAGTGCTGCTGCTGCTGATGCTACTGCCACGGCGAGTGCAGCTGGTGCTGCAGGCCCCGCCGCCGGTGCTGAAGTAAACCGGACGTCTCTGCCCGCGGAGGCCTCTGCCCCGCTTCCTGTCCGGTATATGCCCGCCCCGCCGCTACCGCCGCTCCTAGCATCGAAGCTGTGACCGCTCGCGGCCGCCGGTTCCTCGCTGCCGCCCCCACCGCCGAGACGCAGGGCTGCTGCCGCCGCGGCTGCTGCTCCCGCCACCTCCTCGGCCGTTGACGGCATGGGCGGGAAGTCCCAGCCTTGTGGCCGCGTTTGTTGGTCCTGCACCACAGCAGAGACGGTTTGCACCGCTGCGCTCGGCGCTGCGACCGGCCTCGTCGCCGCCAGCCGCGCCGCCAGAGAGGACTCACGGATGTCGACCAGCGGCGGCAGCGCCACTGCAGTCACCACGGGCACCGCCGCCGCCGCTGCTGACGCCGCCGCCGTCGACGTTGGGGGCCCCGCGTCAACGGCCATACGCAGCAACGCCACCGCATCCAGCCACAGGACCCAGTCGCCGGTGTGTGTGGGGCCCTGCGCGCTGAGAAAGTCGCGCCTGCTGGCGCCGCCTGCCGCGGCCCCGTTCTTGCGCACTTGCAGCTTATCCTTCAGACCCGTCGCCGCCGCCAAAGCCTCCAAGTCCCAGTCCTCTGCGTTCTCCTCGCCGCCCTCCTTGCTCCCGTCGGCTGCGCCTGCGGCGCCTGTGTCGGGCGGCGACAGTAGCAGCAGCGGCCGTATGTCGAGCGGCTCTGCGGCCCTGCCGCTACTGCCGCCGCGCCGGCCCAGCTCCAGCGCTACAGCCTCCAGCAGGTTGGGGCTCAGCATGCGCAGCTCCTCCACCACATCCGACTGCGGGCGCGGGGCCACGAGGGTCATGCACGTTTCAGGCACGTGTGCGGCGCGTATGTTACAAGTTCTATGGGCGGCTGCGCTTGAGGTTAGCGGAGCATACGGTACAACGAACGCGGCTGCTCCGCATCGCGGCAAGCCCCTGAGCCCCATGGTCCCAACGGCAGCCTCACCATCAGCATGCTGCGTGGCCCCGCGGGCCCGCTGGTCACACCCGCCAGTATGGACGCCACCTGCTGCCGCAGCCGCCCGCCCGGCGTGTTGTTGTTGCACAGCTGCCGCGCCGCCGCCTCCAGCCGCCGCCAGTCGTTGATGTCACCCAGGCCCTCGGCACCGGTGCCGCCGCTGCCGTCGCGCTGCCTGCGGCTACCGCCGCGGCCTTGTTGCTGCTGCTGCCCGGCAAGAGCCCTGGACGCCGCCGGCGCGGGCGCCAGCACCCCCGTGCCGCCGCCAGCAGCAGCCGCACGCAGCGAGGTGAGGCTCAGCCAGACCTGTGATAGCCAGGCACGTGAACCCGGAATCAATCAAGTCTGGCATATGCCTGAGTTGGCGCGGAAACGCACCACCAAACCAAGCACGCCGTCGCAGCCGCCACGCTACCCATCTGTCCCGGGGGTGCACCGCGCGCCGCTTCAGCAGCCCCTCCCACTACCAACCAAGTCAGCCACCCCCACCCCCACGACTCGTTTCCCTGCCACTGTTGCTCGGCCAAGAATCTTTCAAGCCCGGCCACCCCCAAGGCCCCAACCCACCCACCCGGTCGCCGGCCTCCAGCTGCACCACACCGAACGCGCCGCGGCTGGCCGGGCCCGGCAGCAGCGTGTCGCCCACCCGCCGCAGCGGCGCGTAGGCGCCCGGCGCGTCCTCCGCCCACACCTCCGGGTACTGCCGCCTCAGGTGCGCGCCCACCAGGCCCACAGGCACCGCCCGCCGCCGCGTCGTGGCGTTGGCGGTGAACAGGTACGCGGCCGTGGAGCGGCGCAGCGCCGCCGCCAGGCCCGCCACGCTCCTATCCAGGGCCGACGACAGGCCGTCGGCGTCTGCGGCGGCTCCACCTGCGGCGTCGCTGCCCGGGGATGCCCAGACCGCGTCGGCTAGGCTGTATATGTTGATTCCCGCCAGAGCCTCCCGGTCATCGCCGCCGTCGTCGTCCGAGTCCCCGCCGCCGTCTGCCGCGGCGGCTGCGCCGCCGCGCGGCCTGCCGCCACCGCCGTGTCTGGCGGCGTCGCCGCCTCTTCCGTTGCCATACTGTGGCTGCAGCTGTCCGGCCTGTACCTGCACCGGGAGCACGGCCCGCATGTACTGCGGCCGCAGCGACTCCTCGCTCATGTTGTTAGCTACAGCTACTGCCGGCCGCGCGCCGTTTGTTACTGCCGGCCGCGCGCCGTTTGCTGCTGCCGGGCGCATGCTGTTTGCTACAGCCTGCGCCTGTGCCTCCAGCGCATCCTCATTGAGGCGGATGAAGTCGGTCTGGCTGCCGTCCGCGACGGTCCGGCGGTTCACGGTAAACACGCCAAAGCTCTCCGGCGCGTGGAGGAACTCGCGCATCTTGGGCCGCTCGCGGCCGCCGCCGCTGCTCCAAAACTCCGGCTCCTCGCGGTATATGTAGCCCGCCAGCCGTCTCACCATGGTCCAGGGTCGCTTGGTGGCGGCCTCTGCCGAGGCCGCGGCCACCTGTTGCGCGACCCAGATCGCCGTCAGCCGGCGCTGCCGCCGCGCGTCCGGTCCGGCTGGGTCGTCCAGCGGCGCGCCCCGCTCTTGCGGCAGCGCTTCCGGCCACACCACCTCCGCGAGGGAGGCGATGCGCACCACCCAGGCATCGTAGTTGGTGGCGTTGTCCTGCTGCTGCTGCTGCAAGGCCGCCGCCAGCGCTGCCCCAGCGGAGGGCTGAGGCCAGTGGTACATTTGGCGTGTGGTCAAACGCTGTTTGCTGATCGCTGGCGCCCGCCCAAGACCAACGCGCAGACTGCGAAGTATTTGCCGCCAGCTCACAGGGCCTCCATATCGCCAGCGTCAAGCCTCGCTGCGCTTCAGTTGCCGCGATGCCCACGTATGTCACTCCCGTTTAGACGCTCGTGACATCAATGAGCCCTGAGATCCCCAGCTATATTACAGTATTATGCGTCATAATGCTAGGTTGGAGGATCAACTTATAGCTACGAGCGGAACAACAAACTACACACCATAATAGTATTGGTAACGTGTTTGAATGAATCGAACAATGTATTCTGCTGCGCAAATTCAGTTCTCACGAGATGGCGGGCAATCCGGTCTGCATGGCGGGCAATCCGCATGGATCGTGCTGGAAAGAGGCCGGGTCCTGGGTTGCGCTGGGCTCCCGACGCGAGCATATGCAGCTGGTATTGGAGGGGTGCGGCACATGGCTATGTGCGACTCAACTGTCTTCGGCAGCAACAGGAGGGCTGCCTGCGGCTGCGTGACGGCCGGTGACGGCTTGAGGGCAGGCGGGGAAGTCCTAGGTGCCAGCTCGCATTCCGTGTTGCCTTTTTCCTGCAAGAGAGGACAGAGTTGTCTGGCACGTTGTTCCACCCAGCCATCACTGCATGTGCGACCATCCCCAGAGGCGCTCAGATGCGGCTACTGGCTGCGTGGCACCTGTCGGTGGCACAGCAGCCGTTGGAAACCGCCTCGCGTTCCACACAATCCGACTGTCAAAATGCAGTTACAATACACGCTTCAAGTAAAGATACGCTGATATGTTTCCTCAGAAGCCCTAAAGGTTATGACGCTTAGCCATCAGTCCGATTCCGCTGCTGTTTTTCGTTTCGGCTAAGGCCCACGATCGTGTGCTCTTAGAACTTTCACTTCTACCAAATAAGCTCGTAGCTGCTTGCACGTTGGGGGCATTGAGGCTCCGGGCTGCGGGAACTTATTTAGTGTTGGGCACCGTGGCGCCTTCGTCGCTCCGCTTCTCCGAGGACCGCGCCTTGGGGGATGAGAGCACGAGCACGACCCCTAGAGGGCTCAGCCCCGGTCGGTCCGCGGATGGGGAGGTCGACGTAAGCACAATCAAGGTGGGTCTGCATGTGGAGCGACAGTTGAGGGTGGCTGGACTGAAGCTGAGGCTGGGGTGGTGCTGGTGAAGGACTGATAAGGACTTACTGACAATGTCTGTCGCACCAAGGGGGTGTTCCAGCTCGAGTTGGTCGGCGTGCGCGCGGGATGGTGCCGGAACTGGCTGCGGGCAGCGCTCGATGTCCACTGCAGTCTTCAATTTGTCATTGGGCTACCCTCACTCTCCAAACCCTGTCAAACTGTGGCGGTTCAGGGCCAGTCTGCGCACGCGTGCCTTGACCTTGACTGTGCTGCGTTATTTGCACTCATTGATCAGCTCACTGATTGCTGGCTGGTTGCCCGTGCTCACCCGCTGCAGGGCGTCCACCAATTCTGTGCGTCACCAGGTGCGTCTGCCAGCAACATGATCTCGGCGTCCCAGCTGACTAAATGCTACCCCAGCTGGTCCTGCTGAACGCTGGGTTTTTATGCCTACCACTACTGCCCCTGTCAGCACTGGCCATCCCTCACTGCCCCACACAACTCCTCGTACCGGTCACCGCAACCCTTCCGCTGCCCCCCTCCTTGCAACCGCAGCCTTCCTAGATGGCGAGGGCAGCGGCAGTGGCGGGGGTGCCGGCGGCGGCGGTGTCTCCTACGACACTTTTCAGCGCGTGTGCGGCCGCGGCTTTGCGCCCTGGGAGGTGCATCGGCCGCAGCAGGCGGTGCGGGAGCTGCTGACGGCCGGCGCCTTCAAGGGCGCGGTGCTGGACATGGGCTGTGGCATTGGTGGGTGGAAGTGGGTGGTGGCAAGTAGGTGGGTGGGAGTAGCTGGATGCTTAATCAGTGGGTGGGTGGAAGTGGGTGGAAGTGGGCGGGTGGCAGCAGCAGGCGTGGCGGGGGTGGGGTTGGGGAGCGTAGGGTCATTGTGAGGCGCTTGTGAGGCGTGGAGCGCCCGGGCACGGGCGGAGAGCATGGGAGCGGGGCATGCAGACGGGCGGGGGCTTGGCTGGAGCAGTGGACGCCGCTGGGCGCGGGGGCCGCAGGGTGCAAACCCCTGCTCGCCCCTCACGGCGGCGCAGGCGACAACGCGCTGTTCATCGCCAAGTACACCCACTGCTCCGTGGACGCCGTGGACATGGTGGGCGCCGTACTGCCGTACTGCCGTACTGCGTACTTGCAGTTACTGCTGGGTGCTGTGCAAGTAGCAGGCAGCAAGCAGCGAGACCGCGCAGGGGTTTGGGCTTCGTAGTCGCACATGCAAGGCCGTACTCGTAGCTTCAAGCAGGCTGGGTCTCTCACGAAGTCAAGTGCTTGCATACTTGGTGTGGCGGGAACGCAGTTGCCCAAGTGCATCACCTTTGCGGAGATGAAGGCGGGCCTTCGTAACATGCGCGAGAAAGTGAACTGGCAGGTGGGGTGCTCGGACAGAAGGGGCACGCGCAGGTGCATGTCGGGGCGTGTCACAGCGGCGGGTAGGGGCATTGGACCACTTCGCTGAGCCTGTAGCAACAACATCGTAGTCGTTCCCCGAATCCGCACGCGCCAGAAGGCCTGCGATTGCACTAGTACCGTGAATGTTCTAGCTGCGAGTGTTAAGCGTGCCATTGCGGTGCCGCCCCTCCCTCATTGGTCTTTCCGAAATCGCGTGTGGCAGTGCTTCGACCTCCTGCTGTGGGATGAGTCGCCGCTGGCTCGTGCGGGCCGCTCGCAGACCTACGACGTCGCGCTGGACTGCGGTGGGTGGGTCGTGGGCAGCCACGGCTGGAGGGCGGTGGGAGGGTGCGGGGCCTGACTCGGAAAGAGGGGCCGGGGTTGGCTTGCCCGGTGTCCATTCCCAGGCTTGCGTGGAGTGCGCTGAGGTGGCATCGACATGCGTAATTGGGGACTTCTCTCCTCGACACACACACACACACACACACACACACACACACACACGCACACGCGCATTGCTCATGATGCAACACGGACCCGGTCCGCCTCGGGCCCACACACACACACACACACACACACACACAGGCCTCATGCACTGCATGGACCGTGCCAGCCGGCGGCGCTACCTGCAGGTGAGCAAGAGGGGTTTTGTAGACACCAGCCCAAACTGAACGAAGCCAAGCAAAACTACGGGGGAAGTAGCCTCCACAAGAAACCGGGGGGGGGCTTGAGGTCCGAAAATGGGCGTCCAAAATCGTTGTTACCTCTCTAATGACACTTGGGTTGTGAACAACCGAAAGGACGGGAGCTGGGCTGGAGGCTGTGGGGCAGGTGCGGGGGCTGCTGCTAAGTAACAACACCTGCAAGCACCCTCGCACGATGTGCCCAATCTCCCGCCTGCGCACTGCAACCGTGCGGGCCTGCTGTACACCCACCCACCCCACCGTCAACCGTGCGCCCCTGTCGGTGCCCCGCCCGCTGCAGGTGGTCCACGACCACGTGCTCAAGCCCGGCGGCGTGCTGCACGTGCTGGCGCTGTCAGACCAGGTGCAGTGCCTGTGCGATGCCTGTGCGGTGCGGCTGGGGTGGTGGGACCGGTAGGGAGGTGTGCACTTACTTTGGCATGTTTTGGTTTGAGGGGCCCTCCGGCCGTGCCATTGGGGCTGCGCCCGCGGGCTGCGCCCCGGTGCGGGGCTGCGCCCAGCAGCCCCGCCGTTACCGGAGTATGTCACACTGAACGTGTTGCCTGCCCCACACCGCGCATGCTACGCACGCACGCTGCCGCACAGGAGATGGCCCCCGGCGGCCCGGCGCGTGTGTCGCGCTCCGAGCTGGAGGAGCTCTTCAGCGCGGGGGCGGGCTGGGCGCTGCAGTCCGTGCGGCCGCACTTCATTGAGCTGCACCCCACATGTGAGTGCGCCGGCTGCTCAGCGGCTGAGTGGCCCTGGGATGCCAGGAGGGAAGGAGGGGCAGGACAGGGGGCAGGGGGAGGGCGTGGGGGGAAGCGGCAGGGGCAGGGATTGCGTGTGCGTGTGTTAGGAAGCACAAGGGGAAGGGCCGCGTGCCCATGCGTGTATGTGTGTGATTGATGTGGACAAAGGGATCCGGTCCGGTGCACGTCGGCCTTGGCCGCGGATGCGCGAGGGCCGAAGTTGAGCTGTCGGCGAGTACGGCGGCGGGCATCTCCGCTTCTTTTCCACCTTTTCCCCTTTTAACTTTCGTGCAGTCTGGGGCGGCAAGGGCCAAGCGTACCTGGTCGCGGCGCAGAAGGTGGACACGGGCGCAGCGGCTGGGGCCGGGGCAGGCGAGGCGGCCGGAGGCGGAGCAGCGGCCGTACCCAGCGGCCCAAGTGTGTGAGAGCGGAGGGCATACACGCGCCGTACGGCCTTGGTACTGCCTAGCTGGAGGCTGAAGGCTGGATGGGAGCAGATGGTTGCGTACCCCATATGTAGGCTGGTGGCAGTGTATATTTCATCAGCTTTCTTGGTCACGATTAGGCTTTGCACATGCTCCCGTTGGGACAGCGTTAAAGGTGGAAGAGTTGATGTGGCATTCTTTCTGGCACACTGTTGTGAGGATGTGCGTCGTTCTCAGGTAGTGACCGTCTTATAGCTTTCTGATGTCCTGTGGTGGATTATTTTCTTCAACCGTAGCTGTGTGCGTCATTAAGCCCGAAAAGTTATATTGCATGGGACCTCACGCGGTTCCAGTCCACATTGGGTCGACGGCCAGGCCCCGTGCGTGTTCGTGCCTTGGTGCCTGTGGCGACCGTCTTTGTAGCCTTGTCGCAGTCAAATGAGCATTTGTAAATATGAATAAGGATGTCATGTGATTCCCTGCGTCTCATCGTGCTGGCGCTGTTCGCAGCTGCAACATTCTCCCGTGTTCATGGAGAAGGAGACTCGCTAGCCGACCTAGCCGATAGCCACTTCGACACTCACGGCGCTAGACTCCCGACAAGGGAATTTGTACAGGCAGTCAAGGCAGCGGCGTTCAGCAGCGAGCACCAGTCGCGATGCCGCGGTCGTCGCGCGGTTACAATTCTGGCGATGGCCAGGTAAAACTCCATTTTGTTTGTTTGCAGAGAGCCACCATAACCTAACGGTCCACCTCGCGGACCTAGCCCCAGCCACCTGGCAGCACCTACCCTCCTCTCCACCTTTCCTCACCCTTACGCCAACGGCTCCTCTTGCCGTCGCTCCACCTCCATCACGCGTCCCACTCAACTCCATACTCTCCCTCCAAAACTGCAGCGAGGATGCGCTGCAGCACACCGCGTCGCTGCTGCTGCTCTCGCTGAGCCGCGCGGCCGTGTCGGAGGGCGTGCACGCCGGCGAAACCCTGGACCGCGGCACGGTGCTCATCACCTGGACCCCCCGGGGGCTGGAGCTGTGCAAGCAGCTGCCGTACAAACATCGCTGCGTGCTGGACACTGAGCACCGCACGTCCGGCAGCATGGGTTTCCACGGGCAGGGCTTCAACGCGCTTGGGTGCGTCTCGTTGAGTGTTCACTGCTTGCGCACATGCGCGGTGGCTGTGTAGCCATGCGCACGCACGCCACGCGAGTCCAGCACTGCCAAAACACCTGCCGTAACTGCCGCTGCACCTCATCACGGTCCGTGGCGGCCTATGTCAGTATCTCCGACACGGCGACCCCTGCAGGTTCGCCAAGGCCAAGTACATTCTCAACACGCTGGCGGTGGGGAACGATGTGCTGTTCCTGGATGCAGACACACTCGTGTTGCGGGTGGGCGGCGTGGTGGGCGGCGTGGTGGGGACCTGTTTTGGCATGGGCATGGCGGGGTTAGGGGCATGTGAGTTGCGGGGCACGTGCCCCGTGTCCGTGTGCGGCGGGCATCCCCAGTGTGGCGGCTCGCACAAGGCCGCATCTGGCCGCATGGGCAGTTCGGCACCGGTTCTCGACTGCCAGCCAGCACGTGACCTCGCCGGCAGGCCGCGTGGGCGCATCTTTGCTTTGCGATTTTTCTACACGCGGCCGCGACGAGGACCTGGAAATTGCAGGTTCTCTGCGAATTACCGTATTGACTGCGCGGTGGGATAACAGCATCTTCGGTACCGAGTGTCTGACTCCCCATGCCGCCGCCATCCGCTGCAGGACCCACTGCCCTACCTGATAAGCCGCGGTGCCGACATGTCCACCTCACTGGACCGCTGTCTGGTGTTCAACGACACGCTCGCGTACCGCCGCCACCGGCCCACGCTCAGGAGCAGCAGCAGCAGCCACAGGCGCCTCAGCAGCCGCAGCGCCCGCAGCAGTAGCAGCCACCACCATCACCACAGCAGCATCAGTGGCAGCAGCGCCAGCAGCAACAGCGGCAGCAGCAGCAGCAGCAGCAGCAGCAGCGCCAGTCAATCCAAGTCCCAGAACAAAGAGCCCCAATCTGCAACGAGCAATCCAACCGCCTCAGGCTCCGAATCTGCCACCAGCACCCACAGCCCCCAGCCCGAGCCTGAGCCCGACTACCTGTCTTGGCGCTGGCCGCTGCCGCCCTCCAACATCGGCATGCTGTACTTCCGCGCCAACGCGGCGGTGACGCGCTGCGTGTACTCTTGGATGACCGACATGCGCTTCGAGGCGGACATCAATCCCAAGATGTGGGATCAGGTGGGCGTGGGTGTGGGTGTGAGTGTGGAACCGCGTGTGTGGTGCCAGGTGTGTGGTACCAGCTCTGTGCTCAACGGGACAGATTCAAGCCGAAGCGCTTGGTGCGGGTCGGCCCTGCTGGCCCCCCCCCCTGCTCAACCCACGTATCCGCACCCACACCCACACCCGCACTCATACCCACACCCGCACCCACACCCGCAACCGCACTTTTGCCCTCCCCCACACTCGCCCACTCGCCCCCGCCGCCCGCCCCCACAGGACATGTACGGGCGTGTGATGTCCAAGTGCGCCGCACTGCTGGGGCTGAGGTGGCAGGCGCTGGACCCGCGGCTGTTCCAGAGCGCGGTGCGTGCGTGCGTGCGGGGGCGGACATGTGCGGCGCGTGGGCGGTGCAAGATGCGTGTGCATCTCACGCGGGCAAGCTCTAATCGGGGCTGGGCGGGCAGTAGGCGTGTCTGCGGGGTGCCCTGGCGGGCGGGAGGGCTCCGGAACGGCCCGATGTGGGGTGGGGGCTTGCGCAGCGGTGGCGGCTGCCTGCTAGCTGCCTATTTCACTTCGCCGCACAGTGTCCTCCCCGCCGCTCTACCCTGCAACCTGCGAGCCTTGCCCGCGCCGCTGCGGTGCCCTGCTGCAGTGCTTCAAGGAGTGCGGGTGCGCGCACGAGGACGCGGACGTGGGGGAGCCGGGCCGTGTGGGCCGGGACGGCGGCCACCTCCCCTACATGGCGCGGGGGGACGCGGTGGAGGCGGTGGAGGCGGTGGAGGCGGCTGGCCGTGCTGGTGGTGGTGGTGGGGCTGGTGGGGCTGGTGGGGCTGGTGAGGGCATTGGTAGTGATCGTGACGAGGTCCGGGCTGCAGGCGTGGCTTCAAGGCGCGACACGGTGGATGGGGACGACCGCCACCGACGTACGACGCGAGGGTCGTTGAAGGATGGGGTGGAGGGCGAAGTGGACGGGCAGGCAGGGGGTGAGGACGCGGGCACCGATAAAACGGCGGAGGGCCAGCGAGAGGGAGGGCAGCGGCCGCAGCAACAGGAGGAGCAGGAGGAGGATCAAGCTCCGGAACAGTGGGAGTTTGACTACATGTGTGACCCGGCCTTGTTTGAGGGGTGGGTGGCACGGCATTTCCCCTGCTCCGGCCTGGCACCCGTCAAGGCGCAGCTCATGGCAAACCTGCTGCGGGGGCTGCGGCAGCACACGCCGGTGCGGATACGATACCGGCCTTGAGGCTTGAGCTGCGTGACAGCTTGACATGTGCAGCTGTAGCAGGTATGCGGCTAGAGTGAAGTACTGCCCTGAGTTGTATGTGCCTGGTATGCGTTGCTGGAACAATGTTGACAGTAGATGACATGCTGCGGTTTCTATGACGAGTCCCAAGGATAACATGAGCTAGTGATCACACGCGAATGGATTTACACGCCCACGTGCGCATGGCGAGCGTATGTCAAGTATCTAAGTGGTTCCTATGATGCGTGCACAAGAATGAGGATACCAACTCAAGTAGTACCGTACCGCCGTATGAGGTGTGTATGATGCATTACTGTGTTAGCTAGCTGTGTGTTAAGAAGCAGAAGGGGGAAAGGTCGACACGGTGTTGGCTGTAAACGTGTGCGTGGGCCTGTGGATGGCGTGCAGTGCAGCAGCCGTGTGGGGCAGGGAGGATGAGGCAGGTGGTCCAACAGCAGGTCACAGGCGCCAAGCAAGAAGCGTTGTCCACATGGTCAAGAAATGGGGTGGCGCAGAGCAGTTTTGTGGGCGCAGGGAGGAGGGCGCGCTGAGTATGGTGTACATGAGCGCAGAATCGTATATGTGTGGGGTAGAGGGGTAGTCGTGGTGTAGCCGTGCTGCCAATGCATTTGGCGTGGCGAGGCGCTCTCCCAGAATGTGTTACAATCTGTAGCCATATATATCGGCACGGTTCTGGAGTTGCAAGTCGCGCATGCCCTCTGAAGCGCCTCCTGGCGCCATGCATTACTGGCACCGGGTCAAAACGTCACATCGCTTCAACTGAATGTCGTACAACTGACAACTCCTGCTCGGGCGCGTGACTTTTGGGCGCATCGGCAAATAAGCCAAACCATCATCAGTGACAGCAACCGTGCGGTAACCACACATGACGCTAAAGTACACAAAACAAAAGTACAGGCAAAGCGTTGCCATGAGGGCATAACCACGACAGCACAACTTTCTGCGGTACCTATAGTGCAGGTGCCCCAATGCTTCTGACGGGCAATGGCGGTCATGGCGTTAAGCCCACGCGTTATGCCGGTGGTAGGTGCATACGTATACATCATGCGCTCCAGACGAAGAAGCATCTTGCCAAATCACACACCGGCTGCAGTTGCTGTGCACGCACACGGCACGACAGCTTACGCCACCGCGACCAATCCGCGCCTGCCAGTCGTGTCGCAGCCCCAGCCCTAGCCCTGGCGCCGCCAACCCCAGCCCCAGCCCGTGGCCGCCGTCACACTCCAAGCCTCGCCAGCCCCAGCCCCAGCGCCGCCAGCCGCTCCCGCTCCTCTGCCGCCAGGCGCTCCCGCTCTAGCCACGCCAGCTGGTGTGCCGGCAGCAGCGGAGCCTGTGGTCTCGCCTGCACGCCGCCTATGAGCCGCGCCCAGCGGCCGCCGCCCTCTGCCGCGGCTGCAGACGCCATTGCCAGTGCAGATGCCTCCGTCTCCGTATCTTCCTCTTCCAGCCCAGCAGGGCCGCGGCAGTAGCGCCACAGGCGCGCGCAGTTCACCACTTGCGGCATGCCGTTCAGTATCAGCCGCACTGGTCCGCGGCCCCCAGCCCAATGCCGCCGTGCCTGGAGACTCGTCGGGTGCGGCAGGGCGCCGCCGGCAATGAGCGCCGCCGGTGGCGTCACCAAGCCCCGGTCCAGGGCCCAGGCCGCCGCGGCCAGTTTGCCGCGGCACAGCAGGTCCAGGTACCAGGACGAGCGGTGTATCCGGGGCGCCGGCGACCGCTCCTGTGGCGGGTAGGAAGGTACACAAGGCGGGAGTGGGGACAAAGCGTTGCTGAAGCAGGAAGAGGCAGCTGGCAGGGATGGGAAGTGGCAAACAGTTGGAGGCTGTTAGCAAGGAGAAGCGAGAGGCAGCCACGCCGCGCAAGCACCGCGGATGGCTAATGCACCGCAATCCTCCGGCGCAGCGACCGTCACTGTATGCCGGCCTGATCAAGGGCCAAGCGCCGGAATAAGTTGGCGCTGCCACCACATCGCCTCCTCGCTCTCACCTGCGGTTGCGCCGGCTGCTGCTCCTGCTGCTGTGTCAGCGCCGCCAGGGCCCACTCGCAGCAATCCAAACAGCCGCCCTCCACCACCGCCGCCAAGTCGATGGCCGCGCCGCGCCGCTCGTGCAGGTGCTGCAGCAGGCGCAAGTCGGCGCCGCGCTTTGCCAGGACGCTGAAGACACCTGACCACACCCCGGGCCCCCCACCAGGACCGCACTCACCAGCCGCCTCCCCATCCTCCTCCCACTCCGCTGCCACCGCAGCAGACTCGTCCTCCCCCTCATCCATGCCCGAGCCATCGTCCTCCCTCCCGTTCCACTCCTCGTCGTCCTCCTCCTCCTCGTCCTCCTCCTCACTCTCCTCGCCCTCCTCACACTCTTCGCCCTCTTGCCGCGCTCCGGCCATCCCCACATCCATCGCCTCTGTCTCCGTCTCTTCCTCCTCCTCCTCCCACTCCATCTCCTCCGTTTCCGTGCCTTCCTCATCCTCGTCCCAGTCCGATTCCTGCGTATCCGTCTCATCCTCATCCTCCTCCCACTCCGCCTCCGCTGGCGCCCCCGCTGGTTGCGGCTCCCGCACTCCCACCGCCTCTATGAGGGCTTGCACGTCAGGCAGCCGGCTGGTGTGAGCCGCCAGCAGCACGTGCTCAGACCTCGGAACTGCCGGCACCAGCCGCTCCCATAGCAGGCGCAGCACGGACGCATGGCAACCGGCCGCAGACTGCACGTTCCATGCGCTGGCGAGCTCGTGCAGGCAGAAATCGAGCTCTGCAAGCAGGGTAGAAAGCAGTCAAGCGCAAACGTCAGCCTCGCTGCGCACGCAAACGCCGGTTGCCGCGGCTATGTAACCCGGTCCCGCCGCTAGTGACCTGCCGTGCCCACAGGAGCTTGTAGGTCCTCACCCTAGCATCTGGCTGCGAATGCCGCTGTGCCCTCTTAGCCCATCCAGCCTCACACCTAGACAAAACAACGGGTCACGCAACCCAACCCCATAGCGTGTCCGCCAGCTGTCCTTCCCGCTAGGCACCGGACGGCCAGGACCCTCCTCGCACCTTCAGGTGGCATGCTGTCCAACTCCTCACGCACTGCATCCACATTGCCCACGCATGCCGCGGCCTGAACCATCCTGGCTTTCCACTGCAGCGGCCAGGCGTTCGCTGCAGGTGGCGCCAGGTGCCGCCAACGCCCCGGAAAGTCCGGGAAGCGTGCCGCCGCTTCCGTGCAATACCATGCGAACTGTTCTCCCGCGTGCACTAACACTCGCTCAACGGCTGCGGCCTCCGCCTCATTCAGCTGCTGCAAGAGCTGCTCATTGGTGTTAGCTTCCGCCAGGGCCTCCCCGCCGCCGGGCAGCTGCTCCGCCCCCGGCAGGGCCAAGCCCCGCAGCTTCAGAAGCAGCAGTCGCATCACGAACGCCGCCTTGGCTCGCCAGTCGCGCTCGCTGCTCACCGCCTTCGCCAGCAGCGAAGCAATGCTGCGGGTGCCGACCCACCCCTCATGCACGCTGTCTGCTGCGTCCACGCGCCAAGGGATGCGTTCATCGCCGCAGTACCGCCGCAGTGCCTCGGCAGCGCAGCGGCCCTGCGCGACAGAGCCCAGCACGTGGTGCCATACGCCCGCGGTGCTGGCGTCGTCGCGCTGGAACAGCGACCGCACATAGAGGCCGCGTCGGTCGATCAGTCGATCCAACATCGCGGTGTGGCCGCCCCGCGCCGCCGCGCCCGCCATAGCAAGGAGTCGCGGCAAGGGGTAGGCGTCGGCTGTGGGGCTGACCGCCGCCACGTCGCCGTCCTCGAGCGCGGCTGCTGCATACGCCGCCTCGCCCTGCTGTTGCTGCTGCTGCAGTTGCTGCTGCTGCCCCTGCCCCTGGTCCTCTCGGCTACCGCGGGCCCCCGGCGGGGGCAGCGGCGGCGGCAGGCCCTGCTCGAGCCACGTCAGCACGTGGCCCTGGCCGCCGGCGCAGGCATGCACCGCCGCATCCATGTCATGCGGGTCTGCGTCCCATGGCGAGTCCGCCGCCAGTGCCTGCGCACCCCAGCGGAAGGCGCGCCGCAGCTGCAGCGCGGGGTCCTGGTCCCACCAGATCCATTGCAACACGTGCAGCCGACCAAAAGCCGCCGCCAGAGCGACAGCCCTAAAGCTGGTGTCACACCCCGCGTGGACGAGGAGCCTGCAGGCCGCTAGGTCGCCCGCTGCCGCCGCCGTTTCTACCACCTCAGCCGACAGCCCCACGCCCGAAGCGGCGATGGCGGCCTGGAGGCTGGTGGCGTGAAAGCTGGAGGCAGCCAGGCACAGGAGCTGGAGCTTGCGTGGGTGGGACAGCGAGCGCCAGGGCTCCCGGTGCGACCAGTGCGCGGCAAAAGCGTCGCCCGGCCATGGGTCTGCGGCCAAGCTCAAGGTATGTCTTCCGGCGCTGTGCTCCTTGTGCAACCGGACGTCCGTGTATGCGCCGCTCAGAGCCGCCGCTGTGTATTTGTTCAGTGGCTTCAGGCTGTTGACCACCACATTTGGGTGCAATCGCGAGGCAATGTTCCGAATGTCGTCGGCTGTAAGTTTGTCCCAGTCTCTGGTGCTACGTGACCTGCTATCGGTATGCTCCATGTCGCTGTTGACGGCAGGGCTGGACTAGAAGTGTCAACAGGTCAACAGCTCCGCCGCACGGTCTTCCCGCCGTTTGCCGTTGGGCGTGCTGGGCCGTGCGCGCGCAGTGCGCTCAGAGTGTACGTATGATTATAAATACATGCTGTTTGGTTTTGATATGCATTCCAGCACGGAATGCGCACGCTTCGGTGCTGATGTCACAGGGCGCCTACGTGACCTTGGCTGCTGTGACCTTGGCCGCGGTTAGGACTCTCCACAGTGCGATTATGCAGGTGAAACTTGCATCATCATAATAAGCTCAAATCCATTATATCTACCACTGCGTTTATTTACGTCGAGGAGATCCATCGACCGTCAACCCCTCTCCCCCCCCCCCACCCACACACACGCACGAACCTTCGACGCCGCGTCGGCCATCCAGCCTCACAAAACACTTGCAGGTTGTCACAGGCTTGCACACGCTCGCAGATCTGGTACCGTAATCAGGCCTCTTGACGCACTGAGACTGAAGCTACGAAATTTCAATTTAAGATTTTAAGCGAAGGGACAGGGGCAAGCAGGGTGCGCCTTGTGTCCCCTTGTGGGTTTCGGCCTTTCGGGCGTTTTCTGTTTGGTCTGATCCTGTCTGACCCACGCACCAGTCACATGCTTCAGGACAGCATTATGCACGTGCTTTCAGGTTTTGGGCTGAGCCCCCGGGAGGCGGCAGTTCATGGGCTGAACCGCGCGTGTTCCCCGTGTGCCAAGCCCCCAAGGAACACCCCCGTCCGTGGTAGTGAGGACTGAGGAAGTTGGGGGTCGGTCGTCGTCCCTGGGCCGGGGGATCCTCAGCCTCAGGAGTAAGGGCAGAGTGGACAGCGAGGTCATTGCAGTCAAACATGTTACAGTCAGCAGCCGCACACGCTTCTGACGCTGCAAGTCGCGCATGCCTTATCAAGCGCCTCCTTGCACCGAGCATGCACGCACTCGAAGTCCCTTCTGAATACACTCACCCACGCTGTACAAGATTCTTCCGTTCGCTGCCGTTTTCCAGGGCTGCGCAGTCGACAATCTGTTTCCCAACCATACACAAAGTCCCCAACGGCCTCTTTCCGCACACATACGGTACCCGACCACGAATTCATGTGTAGCGCACCCGCGCGCCAGCAGGTTGTCACTGACAAGCCAGAGCACGGCCTGTACACGCGCCTTTACCCTCCACCTCCACCTCCACCTGTTCACATTCTCCGCGCGCGCACGCTCGCTTGCAAACCTACACGCACGCGCTCGCTATGCCTCGCCCACCAGCGCACACCGCCACCAGCAGCAACTAACACACCGTGTGCCTACTGCATGCTGCCCTGGGCGCTGCCTGCAGGCCGGTCTAGGCGTTGCCCGGCTTGGCCGGCTTGAACTCCTTGCCTCCGTCTGGCGGCCCCGTCTTCTTGTACACACGCAGCTGGTTCTTGTCGCGCTCGTTGTAGCAGCCCAGCATGCTGCGGGAGGGGGCGGGGTACGTGGACAGGGTGCCGTTGTTTCCTGCCGGAAGGTGGCTTCGTGGCTCCGTACTGCAAGCTGAGCAGCTGCGCCGTGTGGAGAGCCGAGCTGCTGGCCCGGTATCTCCGCGCACGTCCTCTCCTCACCCGCTGCCACGTCCAATTCTCCATGCAGGCGCAAGCCCTCTCCGCCCCAGCCGCAGCTTCGCGCCACCAACATTCCCCAACCCCCGAACCCCACCGCACCCCAACCCTGCCCCTGTAGACGCGGCCCACACCTGGGCAGCGAGGTGGGCTTGTCGAAGCGCATGACCGGGCCTCCGTCCCAGATGAGGTCGAAGCCGCCCAGGCGCAGCTCCACCTTGCCGCCCTCGCGCCGGCCCTCCAGGTCGACGATGTCCAGCAGGTCCTGAGGGGGGTTGCATTCATGATTAGTTTAGGAAGTGGTAGACAAGTACACAATCTTGCGGGAGGGGATTTGGGCGGAGCAGGGGCCGTGGGTTCTGGAGCGTGTGGGCGTGCGGAGCTGGGGGCGTGGGTTTGGGGCGTGTGGGTAGAGGGGCAGGGGGCGTGGGTTTTGGGTCGAGGAGGGTTGGAGAGGTGTTGAACATGTGCGACGCAGGGATGTTTGGCGCGGGGCTGCAACAGAACAAGTGAGAGGCGAGGCCCACGAAGCGGTTTGCGCCCAAGTGGCGATGCCGGGGTGTGTTGCGACGGCCGCCACGCATGACACGAAGCCCCGCCTCTCTCCCCTGTGCCCGCTCACCTCCAGCATGGCTGTCTTGAGCACCCAGTCCGCCCGGTCACTGGCGGTGAGCGAGGGCGAGGCGTTCACCTGCACAGGTGCACAGGCACGCATTGCGATGGCGCGAAGGCGACTTCTCGTGGGAGCGGCCAAACCATCCCGACCTTGCCCCCCGTTCCCCAGCCGCCAGCTGGAGCACCTCTCATGAGGCCCCAGCCCACGTCCACCGCAGCACCCCGTGCCTGTCCCTCTTCCGCCCCCCTTTCCTTCAACTAAAAATGGTGAAGACAACTCCCACCCCACCCCACACAAACACGCACACATGCACCGCACTGCTGTCTTCACTGGCCCCTTCCTCTCCCCCACGGCCCCCGCCCCCGAGGCCGCGCTTACCTCGATGAGCCAGGGCTTGAGGTTGGCGTCAATCATGACGTCGTAGCCGTACAGCTCGAAGCAGTGCTTGTCGTTGATCATGGCGGGCTGCACCGCCAGCAGCGCGCGGATGATGATGTTCTGGATGGCGTGGAACAGCTCCGCGGCGGCGGCCTCGCCTGGCAGGACCAGGGGGAGGTGGGGAGGAGGTGTGCCCACTCATGTAAGAAGACAGCGTGTAAAGGGGGAGATATGAGGGGAGCGCGTGGCTTACCCAAGGACCGGAGCAATGCGCGTGACAGGGGCAAATCGGAAGCGCGGCGAAAGGAGCTGTTGTGACCGCCGCGCCCGCACATCCCGCCTCACCGTGCTTGGTGGTGATGTAGGTGCGCAGGCTGCGGATGGACCACTTCATTCCCTTCTGGCTGTCGAAGCCGGGCGCGTGCTTTTGAATGGCCACGTTGGTCAGGTGCATGTAGGTGTTGGTGATGTCCTCCTTGCGAGTGCTGTAGCGCGTGTTGGTGAAGCGCGCAAAGCCCGACCTGCAGGGCGACGGGAAGAGGGTGGAGGGTGTGTGTGGGGTGGGTGGGGGGGAGGGGGGGATGCGGAGGAGTACGCGCAAGGCGGGAGTGGGCCAAGCCGCAAGAGTGGGGGCGGCGATGTTAGGGAACACCGGGAGGGCGGAGGGGTGCGGTGGGGGAGGGGAGGGGGAGAAGGGGAGGAGAGATGGGGATAGATGGGCACGGAAAGCGGGGTCAGCCAGTGCGGCGTGATGGTGGAGCGGTCACGAGAGAGAGGAATACATGTCTGCGCTCAACACATAAGCCCGGCGCTGCTTGTCCAGCCGCAGACATGGGCCCGCACCCCAACAAGAGCATATCCCCCGCCTCTGCGCTCTATCGGTTCTGGGTTGGCAATGGTTTATTCTGGGCTTGAAATGAACTGCCCCCCCCCCGCACCGCCATCAGGCCGACACGCCACTTGCCCACATCCTTAGCACATGCCTAGCTGCCCATGCCCTCCCTGTTGGGCTCGGGCATTAAGCCCACTTGAGCACCCCGGTCACCTGTGCAGGAAGATGCGTAGCGGGTTGTAGGAGGTGACCAGGGCGTAGATGCGCAGGTCGAACTTCTTACCGCCCACCAGGTAGGGTGCCTCCAGGTACCTGCGAGCGAGCACCGGAGCACGCAGGGCAGGGCAGGGCGCCGCAGTCAGCCCCACATCGCATCCAAACACACAGAGGGGACTGGGGGCGCCTTTGCCGCTGCTCCCTATCATGCCCGCTGGCCACGCACCGCCCCTACGTGCTGCGCCCGTGTGGCCCAGTGGCGCACACGTGTCCTGCGGCCCCGGGGCACCGCCTGACCTTCCGCCCACAAACCCCTTCCGCCATCTGACCCCAACCCCCGCCCAGCGTTCTCACCGCTGCGCCAGGTACGTCTCCGGCCCTTCGTCGCCCTCCTGCGGCTCCTGCCCCGGCTTCCACGTGTGGTCTCGCCGCCAGTCGCTGATCTGCGCAGGTCCGCAGCAGCACAGCGAGCGGACAGCAGTGTGGAGGGGTCGTCTCAGCCTTCCGGGCTTTCACCCGCTGCTCTCACACGTTATAGCCATGATAAACAAATCGTGCACCAGCCCTCGTGCTCGTTTACCTTCCAACTCTCCTCCTTTCCACCATCCCGGCTGCGGCGGCTGAAGTGGCCGCCTGGCCTGCCCTGGCTCTCCTCCGTCCCTGACTCCCTATTCGTTCTCCTCTTTCTCCCTCCCATTCCATTCCTCCCATTCCCTCCCGCCTCTCTGCTCCCATTCCCTCCCAGGACACTTCATACTTGCGATCTACGCACTCCGTCTCCCATGCGCGGCTATTCCCCGCTTGCATTGGTTCTAGTAACCCATCCACCCCCCTTCGTGCCCAGCCGCCTCTCTCCTGCCCCACCCCTTCTCTCCCACCTGGCTGAGTTTGTTGAACAGGAAGATGCCCTGTCCCTGCGCCTTGCCGATGGGCTTCATGATCCACACGCCCCCGCTCCGTTTGAACTCCTCCACGAACATGCGGTACTCGCTGGGCACGACGTACGTCAGCGGGAAGAAGTTGTACTGTGCCGCCTCCGCATGCCGCTCCTGGAAGTGGTGGCGGTGGGATAATCGGGTAAGCGGCGGCGGTGGTGGTGGTGGTGGTGGTGGTGGTAGTGGTGGTGAGTGCAAGCGGTGGGCCACACGGTAAGCTTGTATCGTGGTTTACCGAGATGCGGTGCTGTGCTAATGTGCCGTGGCCTGGCTAGGATGTCATGACTATCAGCGCACGCAGCTGTCCACACCTCCTTCTCCAGCTGCCTCTTAGCTCGCTTCAGGTTCTTGATCAGCAGGTCCTTCCGCGTCAGCTCGTAGTGGTTGGGGAAGTGGTTGATGCGCTGCCAGTCCGCCAGATGCAGCTTGTCCAGCTCGTGGTGAATCCACCTGAGGAATACCGATTGGCATCTCATGATCTATGTAGCCTGAACTCCACGTGGCAGTCAACATGGGCCGTAGGCTACCCGTTGCGACCCCGTACTGTTGATACCCTTGAACCACCCTCACCGCCATCACAGAGGCGACTCCGTGAACCCCTTCCATGCATGTAACCTAACAAAGTCACGAAAACTTGAGAACACCGAAACCTGAAAGCCTTGCATTAGTAGAACCATCCGCGTCCTGAGTGCCCTTCCCTGGGCCAGCCAAGCCTGACACGTACCCCTTGTCCGCCCAGAAGAAGTCCCAATCCGTTTCACTCTCCGTCTCCACCCATTCAGTCTTTGACTGGAGCACGTCATAGATAGTGTTCTTGAGCGACGACCTCCACTTTATCGGGCCCCTGCGAGACGCATGGCACATGCAGCCACGCGGGTTTGGTCAAACCCAACTATTATCATGCTACTTCTGTACTTCCTACTTACGGAGCCCTTGTCGCGTTGTTGCGAGGCGCCCCAAGCATCCTCGAGAATGCCTGTTCACGTCTCGCTCACGGCTCAGGGCCTCGCGGCTCTTTGCCTGACTTGCAACATAGTAGCTATCAGCAGAAGTACGGATGAAAACAATTGTGCTGTTATAAGCTTGCTTGGTGCGAACGACTTTGAAGGACGTGTATAGTTTGAAATTTGCAGTATAGTCTTTTCTTGCTTTATGGCTGTCACGGGTTAATCCGAGAAACAAGTGTACAAGGATACAGTGCCCTGCCCGGGGAGAGGGATTGTATGGGCCGGGGGAATGGGGGTGGGTGGGGGCACGGGTGGGGGCGCGGCTGCGTGCAGGTTCTCTTGCCGCTGTGGGCACGCCTGTCCGCAGCAGCCCGACGCTTGACAGCGTTCGCATTGTGGCACTGCACAGGCGTCCCACATTGCCTGCACGTCGCAATGGTAAGCGTGAGCGCTGTGCTGCTACTGCAGCTACTGCGCAAACCCCTGCTGTGAGCAGTTGTAGGCTTCGAGGCTTCACGTGCCGCGTGCAGTTGCGCGTGCAATGTGCTGTCCAGGGAGGATCCTGACATCGTATCCGCGCGTGATTGATGAAGTTGCATGCCAATGACACTTGGACGGCTCTGCCCTCGCGGCCCCGGAGGTGTGCGCCCCTCCTGCGCAGTGTGCCTCCTATTCCAGCGGCTTTCTTGCCCAGTTTGGTGCATTGAATGGCTTGCAAACCGCCTCCCAACGTGCGTGTGGCGCCCAGAACTGCAACCCAGGCGCGTCGTTTGCATGAGCAAAGCTGCAAAAGCAAAATTGGTCTCATCCAGGATCGAACTGGAGACCTTCTGTGTCCCAACATGTCCTTTCGGATGATGTTAGACAGATGTGATAACCAACTACACCATGAGACCTCGAGCTGATGACAAATGGAAATCTCATACAGCATAGAAGGGACTCACTATAGGTGTCAGCTCCGTCGAGAACCAGTGAGCGCGGGCACCCACTCACAGACAACCGGGTGCCAGTCCCCTGGTGTCACTCCCCGCCTAGGCTCAATCCAAACACTGCCCCCAGGGTTGAGGTGCCCAAAACCACCAGACGGACTGTCCCCCAGCGTCCCCGAGGCTGCGCCATTCCTGGGTCTCCCGCATCGCACGGTACCGTGTTACATGTGCGCGTGGTGTGGCCTCGAATGCTGTCCGTGTAGTGCTTTCGCCTGGCCGGGCGGCCAGAGTGTGAGGACTGCGCATCAGCAAAACTCTATGAGCCAGCCAGCGCGATTATCGATGAAGTATCTGCGGACATGCTTTGCGACTCTTGCCCTGTCTAGCCTTGTGGGATTTGTGGGCCGGGATTACAGCCATCACAACGGGAACTTCTCTCTCATCACCCTCTGCTCTTGCTTGTACTAGATTTCAACGGCACGGTACCGTATTACTTGTATAATTGCAGGACCAGTCATGCGGGCAGCGGGGTGCACTGATGCAGACTGTCTGATGCAGTGACACCGTGTCTGGTTGCTGGAGAGCCTGTCCCGCCCTATGATAGGACCCTGGACGTTTCGTGTGCCCATCGGCGACTGATGTCTGCAGATCCAATCCTGCCGGCTTCTGCAATGGCCGTGT